>NC_031497.1:20961277-20998324 GCF_000237925.1 Schistosoma mansoni
TTTCCCTGGTGGTCTAGGTTCAATTGACTCACGCTTTCAACTATGAAAATACTAAATCTCCACAAAACCCCTTCTGATAATAATAAAATAACAGTTTCGTAATATAAGAGGAGAAATGATGATAAGGACCACTAGGACCGAAACATTTTGAAAGTAATTTATATGACAAATACTGAAAACTATGGAGCAAAAGATGTGTTGTTTTCTCATATTAGAATATCTAAAAAGTATTTATACAGGGCTCTATACCGAATTTAAATAGCGTTCATCATGTTTCATAACCATGTCAATATCGGCAAGCCAAAATTTAATGGTAAAATAAGCATTTACCTGAAAGAATTTTCTGAGTTTTCAAAACCAAATTCAAACTTTCCAGTAATATGTAAACAAGTCAACAAAATAGTAAAGATCTATACACAGTTAGCCATTGACTGAAGTTAAATACAAATAATGAATGTAAAATTGTTTTTTGATAACTTGAGACTATTACATCGTTTCTCAAGATTACAAATATTCAAACTTTTAAAAATATCACCTAATGCCTTTTGTTTCTAACTATGAAACCTGAATATTTTTATGCAATATTAGTTCTGTAAAATTTAGTGTTTACCTACAAATACCTGGTTGGAATTCTATACGCAATACTATGTAGTGCCGTGCTTCGCTAATCGTTCACCTCGATAACTGTTATAATAAGAATTTTATCGGTGCATAAAATCAGAAGGCAAAGAGAAGCGGCAGCTACAGTTTTATTGACAAATGACGCAGGCCAAAAAGTTATAGGCACATTAGCAAATATAAGCGCGCGAAACAAAACGGACACGTATTGGAGATGGCGGGTAAGCCGACTCACTTTGATCAAGCGTTAAATCAATATTTATAGTCAAACAAGAATAAATTACAGACATGCGATGAATAGGATAAGAAGTCTACACACACCTACGCTCATATAAAAAGTAGTTGGGGTTAATAAGTGAATAATTGACAGGGTGAAAACATGACTCATGATGGACAGGTGAATTAGCTTGTCCAGAAGCTAGAATAAAGTATATGAGCTTAACATACCGACCGACATTACTACATTCGGTACTGTAATTGAAAATGAAAACGATCAACAAGAAAAGGCATAGAAATACCAACAAGTAATTTGTGACATATCAAATCGACAAACAGTAATAATTACACATCAAAGAGACAGAAAAAACCCTATCCTAACGATTATTAAGTTATTTATATAATGTAGATAGACTACAAAGAGTCTGTAGAGAACATAATGATGAAATTATAGTAATTCGATAGATTGAACTCTTTGAATATGAGACATAATAGGCAAAATTGATGTGGTGTGCTGTTTAATTCAGTCTTGTGAACCATCAACCGGAATACACAGTGAGTTAGAATTTATGATAGACTGAATTATAAGCTGATAATTTAAGTGGTATCTTTCTAGAATTACCCGATGGATTAGATCGACCCATCGATTTTATAGTATAAATCCCAGTGGTTGATGATTCTTCAGCTAATATCATATTGAATAGTCCTGAAAATTAGTCAAATAATAAAACATAATTTCAGAATCCTGTCTTTAAGTTAAATAAACCGAACTCAAACCTACTGTCTACTGCCATACATAAATAACCAGCACTATATACCAATTGCTAATCGCATACTAATTATTATGACTAGTGACTGGCTACAATAGGTATTTCCTGGAGTTCTAGTGAAAAGCAGTGACCAGTGGAGTTTAACTGGGTCTGTTGTGAGATAGTAACTCACTGAAGATAATGGTGAACGGTGGGCCGATTTCGTGGATTGGTTGAAATTAGACATTAACACAGTAAGATGCCGGTTCAGTGGTCTAAAGGTTAAGCACTCGCACGCAAAACTGATAGGTCCTAGGTTCGAATCTCGCGAGGCGGGAGTGTGGACGCGCACTGCTGAGGAGTCCCACAATAGGACAAAAAGGCCGTCCAGTGCTTCCAGGTCTTTTATGGTGGTCTAGCTTCAACTGACTCATGAATTCAACCGTATAATATCATTATTTGTTTAGTCCTTGTGCTGAATGCACTCCACCCATCAAGTCTCAATATAGTCACCATGATAAGTGACTCAGGACGTGATAGTTTTGATGTTACGTGATTGAGAATAACTCATAGTTTGGCACTGGTTGGCACTAGCCAGTAAGGCTTATCCAAAGTCTCGTAAGGACTAATACTTTATTTCATATGATGGGCCCTCATTGTCTCAGTCAAAGATGTTATCATTCAGTTATTCTCCCAAGATATCAGGTGCGATTTGCTGATAAGTGGTAACCACCATACCTCCTGCTTTTTACTTATAGCCACCTAAACACTAGCATTTCAATATGAATTAGTAAGTGATATGTTAATTCACACCTAATCAACAGAATATGTTATTTTACATAAAACATGATGGAAATGCGTTAGTAATACATAGAATGCAGAAACTATAACATCATCAATATGTTGTAAACAAATATGTATCTTCAATGTACAAGATAAAAAGGGAAGCATTTCTTATAAATGAATGAATCTACAGTGATTTTATAATTTCAGGTTTGAAAAAATGCACAATGCTATTATTTATCATTACTGTAAAAAATAAATAAATCCCAACTAAAGTTAAATACCAGACGTAACTCAAATCTTTATTATTATTTTCGGTTTACTTTTTCCACATGATCATATGTTGTACCAAAGGGTAAATAAATGCACATATACATGTAAACGCTTCTATTTCAAATAATTAATTTAACCACTTGTGTTGCATTTGTCTGCTTTTTAAATTAATCAGCTACCACTTTCATGTTAATATAAGTTAAAACAATAATCTTTTGATTGAGATCAGGAGTCGATCGATGTTAGACCACCATGGAAAATCTGGACGGGCATTTCGCCACATTACGGGGCTCCTCAGCAGTGCGCATCCACGACTCCGCACTCTGGATCTGAATCCGGGATTTTCCGTCTCGCGAGTGAACGCTTAACCTCCAAACCACTGAGCCGGCACCCGACGGTGTTCATGTTTGACTCCAACCAATCAACGAAATTGCACAACCATCGATCGATTCCAGATCTCAGTCAAAAACTTAACAATCTCCGCAACCCCATACTGATAAAACAATAATGCCATTAAAATTCAGATAGGTGAGTTAAGATAGAAACTTAAGACAGATGCTATTCCACTGGATTGTTTTCGGAAGTGTGCAACTATTGTGACCAATTTTAATACGTACATCATTGTCTATTATTCCAAGTGTTTATTTTCTCCTTGACTCCATCTAATTAGAATTTTTGTCCAATTTCTACTATATAATTTCCATTAAAATAATGAAGCACCATCTTGAGCTTAAAGTTGATGTTTGCCGCACATTAGAAATGTGATCACTCGTACTGCCTAAATTTAGTGACAATTACTTTGCATATTTTCGTGCACTTACTTCGAACTACAAAATTCAATACTTCCAAGTGTGCACATTGATCTGTAGCTGACTTTGAGTACTGGTCCATTCGTACTTAGTAAGGTACGCATTGAAAAGTCCTGGGATTTACTAGTAACGATATCAAATTTGATTCTACTAACCACATCAAACTAAAAGGTTCACGGTATAACGAAAGGAGAGTTAGTGAGGATTGTTCAGTTTGAAGTTAGATTTTGTCACGGACTGATATTATTTTGCTATTTACTAAAAGTTGCGTAGAACTGCATATCTGTCTCTCCTCAAGCTGAGTCTCTTGGACTTCATACCAACAGACAGCCACGGACCGAACCAAGAATTTCCAGGTACCATGATAAATTTAAAACATTGAGTTGGAATTCAGTCTACATCATCAAGTTTAGTGAATTTGGGGAACTCTGTTAAACAACTTAGATCACTGTTCCGTCCTCTCAAGAATGATAATAATGACAGTATTGGATGATAGACGTATTATCTTGGTAAATCAATGCAGTTGGAAAAATGTACCTTGAGGTTAGCCTTCTTTGCAAGATTAAGAAGTCTGATCGTCGGTAAGGTGTTGGCGAATACTGTCCTGAACTACTGATTCTTCAGTTGATTACTGTCCATGAGGATACTCGACCACCCATATCTAGCTAATCAAGCCTTCCTTAATATGAGAAATCATAAGGCCACAAGCAAGACGACTGTTGAAAGTCTTTTCAGTAAGAATTTAGAGAATGTATATTAAAAGAAAACTAGTTAAGTCGAATGAAGAGAACTCTCATTTAAAACCCTTACTAATATACCTTAGTAAAGCACTGATATGTTGATGGCTAAATATAAACATAAATACGAAGCAGATACAAAACGAGTATACCCGGATTATTGATTTTATTTTATCCATTATACAAAAAGTTTGCAAGAACTAGGTACCGAAGATAATTTCTTCACATAAGATGATTAAGTACAGAAATAGAGGGGACGGTAGTTTAGTAAAAAAACAAATGAACAAAAATATGACATAGTAGTAGACACAATTAAATTACAATTAGGAGCAAGGAAGACTGCTTCCGGTTAGGAGTTCCTTTCAATTTTATAAAGGATGTAAAACAAAATTACACCCACACTGGTATTGGCTTCGGTTATGAGCCATATCTGATAGCATCGCAAGCCGCTGAGTGCCATCTCTAGGACTGCAACCTACAAGTCTTGACGAACAGGTCCCAGTCCTACACAACACAGAAGTGTTGTGTGACAAAATGACCGTCTATCTGCTGTTTCTATCCCGTTTTAGCGTCCGAAGTTCCTTTCTGATGTGGATTACTGATTCAGTCCATTGACTACTGCTTAACTTTTTAATTTAACTCCAAACACTAGTTGTTATGTTCGGCTTCTACATTATTCAAAAGTCTTTGTACACAAAGACTAAGCTTTTGAGAAAGTTATTCGGATGAAAAATCAATCAAAAAGCAATATGGTAGACAACAATACAAAATACACTGGCAAAGACCGACATAAAGTTGTGTTGCAACCGCATATCTAACTGTTAATGTGTTTGTTACTGGGACACCACTGGTTTCTTTTGTACATATTACATATAAAACATCTGTTTTCTACTAGTGAAACGAATATACTTCTCTGCATCGAAATATTATTTAACACTAAACAGCTGAGTATAGAAGCAGATTTCCTCAACGGTATGTTGTTGTATAACAAATATAAAGACGCTGATCCTGCTTACTTACAGTTTTCTATTACACAAATTTTGTTGAAAAATTTTCAAGACTTTGTGAAAATTTGCTTATTCGGTTAAAGAAATTCTTCATTTTCGTACTCCAAGTAAATCCCACTTTTAAGTAAGTGAACTTCCACAAATTTAATATACGAAGAACATGAATGGCCGAAATACAAAGTTCTTTAAACTAACTCATTCACCAGATATTTGGGTATGCACCACATTCTAAGTGTCAAGGCAAATGATACTCCCCGGTTTCTGAAGCCGGAGGTCAGGGCTAGAACTAGGGACTAAGTGGTTGAAGACCGAAGGCTTTACCCACTGAGTTTATGGAGCATTAAGGAAACTTACTTGATCCAATTAAATACTGAAGTGATCCTAATGTTTACAAAACTGAGCTCAAATTTCCACTGAATATATTTCAAAAGAAGTATTAATTAATCGACCATGTGAATACACACTAGGAACGTTAGGGTTACTACTTACAAAATATTTATCTATCAAACAAATGACCAAGATCGAAAACGAAGACAACAAAATGACCTAAACCTATTCACTTCAGAAGTCTCCTTAATATAATAGAATATCTAGGGCAAATGATTATTTAGTTGTTTACTGAATACTAGAATCTGTCAAGATGTAAATTTGGAAGTACTCTATTTATTACTTTTCACTGAAATTGATTACCTAAAAACTTTCGATGAAGTCACTGAGTTGTTTTAGACTTATACGAAGACTGAGTCCTACATGAAGGATAAGTTTATTTTAAGTCCATATGCTGGTTAAAGGCATACACAAAAAATCTTATGCGGATTCGTATTAATAACCAAATTTTATAACTGTTACATTTTAATACAGAGAGCTGTGTCCCAAATTTGATTTTAATATGCCAAAAAAACTGGAACTTTTTAATGAGTGTAAACGTACGTACGAGAAGGAGACTCAACAAATTCATAACATATAGACATTTTAGATACAGCTAGTATTAAGATTACGTGTTCAGTAACAAATATATTAAAAAAGCTTTGATTGTTATACCGAAGAGATGCTGAAAATCAATCTAAAAATCACATTTCAAAAGCATAAAACAACGGTTGATCAATTGACTAGTCGTTTGATAGCAAAATAAAGAGAAACTATGTATCAAAACATGTTTATTTTAAAAAAGTTTTTGATTTACAATTTCTGTTAAGTTAATCATCATGAGGAAATCATAAACCTAGAACGAAAAGAAAGGAGATATAAAGTTAATGAACATCTTTAACAACACTCTTAAATCTAACACAATGAGCATACATTACTTAGTATTAACTTAAAAATATCACTATAAACTTACTAGGATACATTCAGTGGGATTAGAAGTAAACCATTAGTGACATGACGTCTAGGCTCCCAATGACCGAACCGATGTTCCTGACCTAGACAAACAGCCAAATATCGACGATCAGAAGAGAAAGCCAGCCCATTGATAAAACCACCCTAGTAAGGGGAAAAAACCAACCAAGAATAAAGTAAATCAGTTCTGGGAACTAAATATATCAAATACACAGTAAAGAAATGGATAGCACTTAGATCTATGTATGTGTGATAGAACAAATCGAATGTCAAAGCATTTTTGTTTATACTGTTCAACGTTAATAACTGGATTTAAAAAGTAACCGACTACAATACAAATGTCGAAAACAGCAAAATATAAAAAAGCTAACAATACCAGCAAGATAAGATTCGTACGAATGGCCCACCAATAGTTAAGTTCCAGTCAGTTATCAGGAATATAGTTGCGTTAGTTCGATTTTCCACGATATATGATAGGCAGAGGGAGATTAAATTATCGAGACAAATATAAGAGTAGTAGAAGTAATTACAGTATTAGTATTAGTCGAAAACATTAGGCATAGACTATGACTCGGAAAGAATGAATATGAAGAATAAAAAAGTGTTACATACTCTTTAAACTCAAGATGCCAGAGGAAATATAGAATGTAGGTATCTGCGCCAATGCAACTGATTTTGAGCCAACTTGCACAATGTTACTATCGATCGATTATGATAGTCACGAGGATTTCAACCAGGTAAACGGGACCTACGCACACAGCTCAGTTCAAAAGTTAGTAACTTTATGGACTGATGCCACACCTTGATTTGGCCGTTCCTAGTCTATGCTATTTCTGTGTTAGAAGTCGTGGTGGTTAGGCGTACATAATCTGTATCTCAACCACCCTAATAAATGAAGGTCTAGAATCTCAGGTAAGCCTCACTAAATTAAAATTAAAACTATAAAAAACCCTACAGTTATCGAATATGATGTAAAGCTTACCAATGAAATATTCAAACCAGGTATGCGTTCAATACTGACTTGTGTCCGTAGTTGTTGTACTTTAACTTCATTTGAACGTTCTAAAAGTGGCTGAACAAGTCGCCAAAATTGTATGTGCCCTGTGGAGGAACCTGAAGCGATCAGGTCAGTTCCATATAGACCAGCAATGGCAGTAACCCAATTCGCAACTGGTCGGATAAAAGGCTCTGATATCGACGGTGGGCATAACTTTGCCACAGGATGAGCAGGAGAAACAGTAAATACAGGGCTACCTCTACTTGAATGCCAAATATAAATAGTACTAAAATGAATAGAGAGAAGTGAATTGTAAATTGTATGTGAATAGATAAACGGTAATGAAATACTCGACAAAATTGGTAAATCTTACTTTGTAGAAGAACCCCCTATGAAAATTTCGTCATTGACTGCATAAATGCATTCTACTGAACTCCTGTAATTTAATAAAACAAGAACATTCAGAATGAATTTGAGTAGAGATTAAGTTCAACGATAACAAATTACTAAAAGTATACTGAAACTAACTCTAATGTGTTTTTCGTACTATACTGAACACAGATTTCTTCTGGAACTTTCCAAACGCAGACCCCGGGACCACCAAACCCAGAACATGAAACACACCGTTCAGATACCAAACCACATAATCCTAACACTTCGATATTTGTTCTTGCCCTGTATTTGAAGTAAAAATCAATTAACACAAACTGAAAAGAAACAGTGGTTTGTTTACGCTATAATAAAATTCTAATGGACACTAAGGTTTTGGCGACAAAAAAGACATTAAGATTGATATGATGACATGGCTCAAAATCGTTTGCAATGGCGAAGGTGCATCTACTCTTTGCGTTCTACCAAATTCTAATCTTCTGAATTCTTCATGTCCCTATCCTTTTTCTCTTTCCAAATTTATTTCACTGTATTATACTCCTTCAATAACATCTTCAAACCTTAATCTTTCGGATCACTGCTTATACTCTTACTACTTCTACCACTATCGACAACTGCAGCTCTGTGCTGTGGTATGGCAACTCGAACTGATGTACGTAAGTACGAAGTTCTACGTTGTAACTGACTGATGGTGGCACTGGTAGTAGACATGTTTTTACCAGAAACTCATTATTACCGGGAAAATTTAGAGAGATTACAAACGAGAAGCTTTACCCATGTTGAGGATAAACCGGGTTAAACGTCAGAACAACATAAAAACCAGCTTGGTAGTCCTAATATTTATTATTTGTTTATCTAAATTCATAAACCTTGGCGCAAAGGGATACCAAAATATATGTCACTGAACCCGGGTGGTCCTCATAAGGGACCACTCTCCGACCCTTTAATCTATGTCTAATCCAAAAGACAGTGGAGCAGCATTACGAGATGCAGTTCCGTGGTAGCCGGTGACCAACAATAGGTTCATACGCCATTTGTTCTTTCAGGATACTGGAGCCCATGTGCACTATTAGTTTGGAATCAAGGTTTTCCAACTCCCCTAGGTGGATCCTCCATATCCACAAACCCGGGTAGAGCGCCGGATATCCGCTTTTCGTCCTCTCAATTTTGTAGAAACCCCCGCCGCAAGAAGGCAGTGGCTATATACGTGTACCATAAGAGCATTTCGAGAAGGAAAGTGGACTCTCCTCACCTTCGAGAGCACCAAAGCTACCTAATACCACTACCTTTTAGATCAATAAATAGTAATATACATTGTGGTGCTGTTATACGGCTGAATGTAATCGACAGAGAACTTTGGATCTAGGTTACGTGCTAGCTGACGCTCGTCAACACGGTGCACATGTAAAAGGAAACGAAGACTGTGATAAAGTAGAGAACAAGAATGTAAATTTGAAAAGCAATCAACACCTACCCTTGGTCTTGTAATACCTGTTTCAAAGGCATATTCCAAACACAAACACGACCAGAACAATCTGCTGTAAACAACATGTGTGAATGGCATCTAAAACTAACGGCCTGAATGATAAAATACTAATGAGGAAAATGATTATACTCACCGTGACTGGTACCTTATGGTGCAGTAGTTTCATGAAAACTTTCATATCCTGTGGGTTCCATATTATAACGGAATGGTCCATACCGGAGGAAGCCTAAAGGATGTGGTAGATGGGAATAATTTGATGTGTAAAGTTGTGTAATACCATAATTTATTCTAAAACAATTAACGTAAAACGACAGTGGATTTGTTAGGTGTGTAGATATACCACGAAATGAATCGCATTCAAGTAAGAAACCACTTTGTGAGGAAACTTGTTTGCAGATTTACGAAATAGATTACAATTGGTACGGTTTTGCTCCAAACCCCATATATCGACAACATGTTTTAAACTTGCCTATATTATATTTAGGTGCTCGCTCCTTAACCAAGTTTTTATGGTCTACTTTAGTAATTTCCTTAAACTGAATTCTCCCTATAGGTAACATGATTCAACATTCTAGTGTATAAAAGATCTAATATAGGCCTAACTGTAACCACAAATTTAGGTGGAAAATTAAGTGCCGGTATGGCTAGAATGTTGTTTATACTTACGCCTGTTACTCCCAATGGAGCATAGGCCGCCGACCAGCTTTCTCCGACTCACTCAGGCGGAGTTGTTGTATATACTGCTACACGTTAAACACGTCGTGCACTTCAACACTATTGAAGCAATCTAACAACGTCGAATATTAAAGCAGTTAAGTAAAGATAACTCAACTGTTGTTACTGAGCTTGATTATAAATTCTTTGGATGGAGTATTTCATATATTCTCAGTCGTCACTATAAGTTGGTGCCTTCCGTACAAAAGAAATAGAGAAGTGCAATTAAATTAAAGCAAAAACTAATCTAGGATACGATATATTTTATCCTCTATCTTAAGTTTTATGGTTAAGACTCATGGTTTCCCCCGTTATTCTCTGACTTTCTTGTTGTAACTATTTTTATCCCGCTTATTTTTGTGGGCTTAGATGAAAAGATGTAAGGAGATAAACACCTGTGAAATACAGTATGCTACATCCCTGTTTGCCCTCAATTCTGACCCTTAAGTGTCAACCTAATAAGAGAACGAATAGCTCATTTTCATTGGATCTTTCAAATACTTCCTGATAGTTTGAACTGTCTCCATCCACCAGTAAACCATACCTCACTAGATACTGACGCAGTCAAGATTACTTAAAAGCGGATTGGAAACCCCTGGTTATATGCTAAATATTTTTTGGGATTTTAAAAAAACGTGGTCAATTGGCGGACGGATTGCTTAAAACTACAGGTCTATTGCTAATCACCGTTAAAAAGTAAAAATAATTAATTAAGTTGCAAGCGGTTCATATGTTTTAAGAAAGTGAAGCCATGTGACTAGGTTACTGTTGTTTCGAACAAGCTAACTGGCTGTGTGAGCATACAGTATCCATAAGAAATGTAACTCAACCCTGAAGAACAATTACGTTATTTGAAGTAAACGTGACCAAGGATGCATGTTCTTTTGCTACGGAGAGCTATTTGGACGAAAATTAACAGAATAAGGCGATTTCTGTTACCAATTTAAATCTGAATAACTTCAACTTACTAAATATTTACTGTCACTGGATATGCAAATAGACAGAATCGGGCCAGTATGATAAGGATATTTTGTTTCACGTTTCCCTCCAGGTATAGAACACAGTTTTACCATTGTGTTTAGATCCCCTAGAAACTCTTGGGATGTCAACAAACAACTTACATTTAATTACCGAAGAATCCTTCCCTCCAGTGAAGGCAAATTTGCCATCTTCAGATATACATACACAAGAGACAGATTTTCGATGACCTCTAAGAAGTATAATTTCCTCTTTATTCAAGAATTTGATCTAAATGGTAGGACTTATTTAGGCTTACACTAACCTGATGAGCGAATTTCGCTAAAAACTTTCCCTTAGCCTGAAGTGCCTCTTCTTTGAGACGTAGAGAAAGTGCTTCGTACTTTTCGTCATCCGAACCAACTGGAGAAATAAAAACGTGCAAAATTACCTGTTTCAAGTGCTTTTTGGATAGCCTTTTTTGTAAGTCGTACTTTCTTCTCATGAGCACTTTCATGTACTGAGACATCAGATTCTGTTTCAGACCCAACGCTGAAATCAGTTAGTGAGTTGTGAAAACAGAATGCTTACGAACTCGCTCCACTATCAGATTCTATTTCCTCGTCACTTTTCTGCTTCTTACTATGTTTCTAGTCCTATATTTGACACAAAACGAAACCATACTTTAACTCGCAACCTCGTCGCGCGACGATCCACTGGCATCGTTCGTAAACGGAGCTTGCTATGGGCTTGAAGGTCAAGCTACCGTAAAACGATAGGCGCGCCACCTCGACAATTTGTAAGTTTTTCCAAAGGCGGTCAAATTTGACTTGAGTTCAGCTACACGATGTCTGATAGAGAAAGTGATCCCATCATAATGATGTATAATATAGGACGAATCTTTACTTATGCTTCCGCGACGATTCACTGATTGAGAGGATTTTGAGACGCGCGCTAATTAAAAGGGATAGTAGTATTTTTCCTCGCTGAATTAAGTTTGTTATTTCGTTTGTTTATTATACATCAAGTCTACTGTTTTCAATTTCAGTGAATTTATTTCAGCCAAAGTAACATGATAAGTACCGTTTTTACAAAAGTAATGTATCATCTGTACTCCACCAATTAAGTTTTACTTTGAAAGGAACAGGAGACTATGCGGCCCGTGTTAGTCCTGGCAATGATGGTCTCTCAGTCGATCCAACTTTCCTTTGAAAGAGTCGACGGATGGAGCCTCAACCACGTGCTGAGGTAATGAATTCCATTCGCTGATGATAAGTTGGGAAAGTCTATAGTCAGCAGACAAGTAATTTGTTCTGAGCTTTGTGAACATTTTTGGAGTGTCCTCGTAAATTTTCTGTTTTGGAAGACAAGAAAAATGAGGGCATATCAGGTGCAAATTTATCATTACAATCAAGTCGCCCCTGATTCTTCGATATGACAGCGGGAATACAGGAGCTTCACTATTCCAGGAATCAGCTTAGTCTCCGTTCTCTGAACCCTTTCCAAAAGCTCACTGTCTTTTTTAAGCAGAAGCTAGCCGCTTGCATGCAGTACTCAAGTTTAGGACGCACGAACACTGTACAAAGTCAGAAAAGTTTTAGCGTCGACATGACTAAAAGCCCTACGAATTGATCATAAAGTTCTAAAACTATTGGCGGCTATTGCACGGCAGTGTTCAGTAGCCTTTAAGTTTTGGCTAACGATAACTCCTTATTAATTGTGTGTCTGGACAATAGGTAGCTCAGTGTTATTCATCATGTATGTATCTGTACCTTGATGACCGATATGCACCAAAATATACTTGGAAGTATTTATCGGCAACTGCCAGGTTTGGGACCATTCATATAATTTCTCCAGGTTGTTTTGGAGTTCTAAGCTATCACCCTTACATTGTATCGCTCTCCATATCTTGACAACGTCGGCAAATTGCAAGACCGATGACGATGGTAGACGAGGGAGGTCATTTACGTACAAGAGGAATAACAATGGCCCCAAAACAGTGTCCTGAGGGACTCCACTAAGCACAGTTTCCAGCTAGACAACTTGGAGTTCATCCGTACTCTTTGTTGCCGCCCAACTAGGAAGTTTTTTATGCACATCAATAGAGTGCCTCCAAACCCGACATTCCTTAGCTTATATAACAGCCGGTTGTGCGGAACTCTGTCGAAAGCTTTGCTGAAGTCGATGTAAGCTACGTCTACAGGTAACTTTTGGTTCTTAAGAGCGCAGCAGCCTTCACGGGCGACTAATAAGACAAGAATGACCTGTTCTAAAACCATGCTGCTTCTCCGACAGGATCCGGTTTTCATCGAGGTACTTAAACAGCTCCTTCCGAATAATCTATTTTAGGATTTTAACAACCACACTAGTTAGGCTAATGGGTCGGTAATTCTCAGGTTTATGTTTTTTACCTGTTTTGAAGACAGGACCTACTAAGGCGTTCTTCCAGTCATTTGGTAGACAACTCTAGGTTAAGGTTAGATTAAAACATATACTTAAGGGGTTCGCAACAAAGTTAGCTAATTCCTTTAGTGACCTAGGATGCAGTCCATCGGGTCCAGTGGATTTGCCTGTGTCAAGCTTACTAAGCAGACCAATGACATCGAGTTCTTTAATGGTTACGCTGTCCAGTGTTTGTGTGGGAGGATTTTCATGGACTGGTAGGGAAGGTGTTTCTATGGTATATACATTGCTAAAGTAGTTTGAGAATGCTTGAGTTTTGCCAAAGTCGTCCTCCACTAATGATGAGGCAGTACTGTCTCCCCATAGTGCAGGAACATTTCTTCTTTTTGTCCTCTGGTTTATGTAGCAATACAAGCGTTTAGGACATTCTATGGATTCCTTAACAATTTTCGTTTCATACAGCTTTCTAGACTTACGGAGGGTCGAGGTACAGGTATTCCGGACTTCTTGATGCTGATATTTTGCCTCGTCAGTCCCCAGTAACCTAAATCTATCCCACATTTTCCTTCCCTTACGGAGAAGGACGTGAACCTCCCTACTGAACAATGGTGGGGAGTTTCTCGGCCCCCTAGGTGTAGTCCAAGAGATGTGGGGGTGGTATCCTTTAAGTATAGGTTGGTACATAGCCATGAGACTAGTCTCCATCAACCTTGTATATTATTAGGGTATTTTAAGCGGTTACTGAGGTATGATTTCTGCGGTATTAAGAAAATCGCAGTTCTATGATAGCAGCCGTTCATGAAGTAGCATCCCGACCGTTGCTTCTACCTTCACGTGGTGGTTGGGCTTGCCTATCGTGATGAACCAATCGAGCTATAATAGCTGGAACAATCTTTCCTCAAGGTCCCACCATGCCAGGAAGGTCGGTTGAAGAGCGGTAAAACTAAAAGCAGCAAGGTGAAGCCGTACCTGCTGACTATACAGGGGTGTGAAGACAGTAAGGTGTTCCTTTCAGACAACCAGCATAACAGCAACGCTGCCTTCCCACAAGGAGGGGTGAGGTTAGAAATGATTGACCCTAAAAATACACATCTCACCTTATCCCACGGATTTTTGTCTCCACAAATAAGATACAATACAATACTGAGCTAATCTAACAATTATTCACAAAAAGGTCGTGTGTGATCTACCTCAAGCAGTTGTCCCTTGGGCACTGCGGTCACGATCTCAGGTCACTAAGACCACCTCTAATCCAATTTCTTTTTCACGTAACTCCAGAAGAATCCTTACACAATGTAGGCGCTCGGAAAGTGCAAACCGCTCTCATACCTCTAACGGCACTCAAGATGACTGTATTCATAACCAATCTCACTCTTCGAATTCTACTATTCCTCCTACATCGACTTTCATTACCTAACTCCCTCTGTTGGCCTTCTCTTCAAGTGTCACTATAGACAACGATTCTAGTGCGCAAAACACTGCCACAGGTCCATTAAAACCTCGTTCCAAAATATACCTTCAAGCCGTCAATGTATGCAACCTGTATCAAATCGGCCAATAGACCCCCTTGGCTAAAACCCTAGATTATCGTACCAATGATGTACGCTGTATCCGAAACACACAAACAGGATCCTAGTGTCATTCCCTTGACCTCACCTCGCCGAAAAGGAGAACCAACGGAACACACCCTCGGTGTATCTGGCTACTTGAAAGAAAGTTCTTGTGGACTAGCGGGTGTAGGTAT
This sequence comes from Schistosoma mansoni, assembly GCF_000237925.1. Classification (NCBI taxonomy): domain Eukaryota; kingdom Metazoa; phylum Platyhelminthes; class Trematoda; order Strigeidida; family Schistosomatidae; genus Schistosoma; species Schistosoma mansoni. Next base: position 20,976,499 of record NC_031497.1, read on the forward strand.
AGCACTAAGTATGAGGGCAGAACAAGCACTACTAGAATGAGTCCCCATTAACAGTCGCCTGGGTGATGTTCAGCTAAAGGACTTCACAAGAACTCAGAAGGATATGAACACGCGTCGCTGACTTTTCATCGTCTCTACCTACGCTCCCTCTGACTGCAGCCCGGATGAAGTGAAAGATGACTTTTACAGAAAGCTCTCTGAGCTTCAAAAGGCTAAACGCACAGACATAGTACTCGTAGCGGGTGACTTTAATGCCCAATTAGGCCGCTTAAACCAGACAGGAGGACACTAAAACGAGTATTTTAGTATCCCCGTTCAGCGAACAGATAATGGTGATGGTCTGTTGCAACTACGCTTAGAAAACCGTTTATTTTCAGGAAACACTAATTTTAAGCAAAAGGATAGCATCGTCTAACATGGCGACCACCTGCACCAAACCAACGATGGACTCAAATAGACCATATTGCCATCAGTCACCGCTGAAGAGGCTCGACAGGAGACTGTCGCTCGTTCTGGAATATATGTTTAGACTCTGATCACGCTTTGGTACGAGCACGCATTTGTTTGCGCCTCAGTGGACGCAGAAAAACTACACTAAGAAGACCCATTGGAATTAAACTGGAGGACGAGAAAACCAAATGTAAATTCCAGGAACAACTGAGTTCACATTTAGGCAGTTCTGTAAACGAGACTGACCCAGATGCTGCTTGGAAAGATATACAACAGCTGTGGAAACAGCAGTAACATATATTAGTATTTTATACCAAAGGGTTGTAACAGCTCAGGTTGGTTGGTTAAGAGTTGACCCCAAACAACCAAGCATATGCTAAAACAGTATTGTTCAAGTATTCATTCACTTCCTTACTTTTTGTAAGCGTTATATCCCCTATTATCTTATATTGAATGTTGAGAGCCTTTGTTTGTCTGAACAGATAATCCCACGCTCCACTGTGACTGCGCGAAGATCGAAATAAAGACCTATTCACTACTTCTCTGGTTTCTTCTATCAATAGCACGAGGGTTACCTTAAGGCACAAAAGGGTTACAAAAAATCAACGGATTTCTTCTTAGTCTATTTCACTGATGGATTCTCGTAAACTCATCCCATCAGGCTCTGAAAACGACGAGGAGCGTAAACAAATTAGATCTAGGTTAACCAAAAGTCTAAGGAACGACTGTGAGCAGTGGTAGGCAACGAAAGCAAAAGAGATGGAAAAGACAGTAGCTGCAGGTGACACCAAACAACTCTTCAGACTAATAAAAGAAACTGGAATTAAGAAGGCAATTGTAAGCGAGACAATCTCGAAGAAGGACGAGACTCTTATCTGCTCTCAGCTCAGAAGTTTAGAACGGTAGGCGGAACACTTTAGAGAACAGTTTAGCTGGCCTTCACCTACTTTACTGTTACCCACCATTCCCAAACAGTCTGAATGGAACATTGAAGTAGGTCCCTCAACTCTAGCTGAAGTTAAGAAGGCTATAGATAATCTGAAACGAGGAAGAGAAGCTGGTCCAGGTGGATTGTCTCCAGAGGTCTTTAAATATAGTGGTCTAATTTTAGCGACTAGGTTGACTAATATTCTGGCTAAAATCTGGCATTTGGACGTAATTCCATCCGACTGGTCACAAACACTTATTGTCCCAATATATAAGAAGGGGCCAAAATCATTCTGTGATAACCATAGAGGGATTGGTCTGACTAACATAGCATCTAAAATACTTGCCTCAACAATTATCGGGCGCCTCGTTAAGACTCGTGAACTGAAAACACGAGAAAATCAGGCTGGCTTCAGACCTGGTCGTGGTTGTATCGACCGCATATCCACCATTCGCAGGGTATTACGGGGTGTTAGGGAATGATGGTGAATTAGTTGATGAGGCCACGAATCTTCGTCAACTGAGATGGTTGGGCCTTGAACACCGATTACCACGACGCGCCATGCTGACTAATATTGAAGATGGTTGGAAGAGAGTTAGGGGAGGCCAAACCAAAACATGGCATCAGTGCTTGAAGTCACTAACATTTAGTCTGAGCCATGTTGGTAGATGCAAACTAAATAGTTGGGGTCCGCGTTACTATCGTAACCAATGGTCGGAGACTCTGGGTGACATGGCTCAGAGTCGATCACACCTACGGGTGCATACACTTTCCGTCTTCCCTTAAACTATGAGATTAAAATTGCCTCATATCTGTCTTTTTTCCTGTACTATATCCTTGTATACAATCTTTCTTTTAAATATTACTACGAATAAATTAACTACTATGAATTCGGTGTTCATCTTGTTGTGCCAATGAGGTGTGGCCACTTGGACCGATGTATATATATGCCTGGTCCTACGTTGTAGCTGACTGACTAAGTAACATCATGAAATGCACTCCAAAGGAAGTGAAAGTGTACTAAATCTTCTCCGGCCTTAGTCTTCAAACTATTAAACTCTCAACCAAAAAAGACAATTACAACATCTACTAATTTTAGAAAGAGAAGTCTTGGCTTTTCGTGAAAACCTATTCTGTTATAAACTTGGAGACAACTCTGACTGTCATTTCTAGATCACTTGTTTCATGGTAAATAAGATTTTGTAAATTCCGGTTGCTGAGGAAACAAAACAACATGTATGCCTATCATTAATCAAGAACGTGAATTAGCTCCAAGATGAACCTTATTTCGAAACAAACTAAGCTTTCATTTTGAACAGAAATGAAGTTCAACCGAAAGGGGATACTGTTATATCCTAAGAAAAAAAATTGTGGGTAACTTCTGGGAACTATGTATGGAATATCATACATATATATAATTTGCAGGTAAAATCGTTACAAATACTGCGTAATTTATTGAGTTAAGCTCTTTTAACCACTTTCTTTGGAGGGTTATAAAAAATTTTCCAGCATGGACAAAATGATAAAATACTGGTGCATGAATATTCGATTGTTGAATTAAGGCAAAATCGTACAGCTTAAAAGGTGGCCATTAAATGAATGCTGTCACAAGGCTGAACCGTTGGCAGTAAATACTGCAGGCGACATACAGAGGATAGAACAGAAAAACGATGCCATAAAATTGACCACATTACATCCATTAATTGGGAACAACAGACCACATGACTAGTGCTAGGCAAACGAACAACGTCAACGGCTTGGAGATAAAGTAACTATTAAAATAATTATCAACTTTCATACTACTTTTAAAAAATAATTACCAATAGCTTCCTCTAATTCATTGGACGGAAAGTGATGAAAGGCGTTTTAAGATGTAATAAAAAAACTCTTCGTATTAAAAATAATACGAAAACCACCATGGTATAAATACCAATCGACAATACACTACACTTTAATACTTTTCACTGGCCGATTATTACATAATTTCCTTTCAATAAATGGTTTTCAGAAACAATTCATGACAAAATGCCACTTCAAGTTCTATTTAATTATTCGACACAATTTTGTTTCACTAAGAACCACGATCGAGGTAGACTAACTACAGGCATTGCATATCACTAGCCCTGATAACCGTTATAAAATAAATCCCAACGGGGCGAGACTAAAGAACATGGACGAGCCAATCAGAAGCTTTCGCGGGTTTTAAAGGCCACGGCGGTAATTTCGGAACATGAAGCTTACGTACGATCGCTTCACAGCGGATTTTCGAGAAGACGTGATAATTGAGCGACTACAAGAAAAGGGATTATTAAGAAGCTCCTATACTTGTGACTGCGGTAGTCAAATGACCATTGTACGGTGTGCAGACTATCTTGATGATATTATCTTTCGATGTCCTTCATGTTGGAAGAAGAAATCAGCTCGAACAGGGACTTTTTTGCTCGGTCAAAATTAAGGTTGAGACAAATTATGCTCCTTGTTGCGAATTGGATAATAAAAGCACCGGTAACACTAGCTGCCACCTTTGCCGATGTAAGCGAAGTTTCGGCAGTTCAATGGTACGAGTTTTGCCGAGATATTTGTGCAACAAAACTGACAAGCGTACAGCAATTGTATGGAGGAGTGGGGAACATTGTTGAAATAGACGAAAGGGTTGTAAGGAAACGCAAATACAACCGTGGCTGTTGTATTAAAGAAGATTGGGTAAGTACCTCTTCCATAAATATACCTCATAGGTCCTTGGAATATTTGATAGATCATTACAGAAAGGACACTTCCAAAGAGTCAGGAACCGGCAGGCACCAACAATCATACCGATTATACAGCAATATGTGCTGCCGGGCACTACTGTTTATACAGATGATTGGAGAGCGTACAGGTGTCTAGGTAGACTGGGATATGTGCATGAAGTCGTTATACATAAGCGCCATTTCGTTGACCCTACTACTGGGGTGCACACTAACAACATAGAAGCTATGTGGTCAAGACTGAAAGAGTTTTTGAGACCCTATCATGGCTCCAGAGGCAGACTACTGTGGAGCCATATGGATGAATTCATTTACCGCATGCAATATGATTTTAGAACTTCTGAACCTATATCCAACTTTGGTAAGTTTTTAACTCATGTAAAAGAACAGTATCCACTTTAATTCTTTGGTTTTGTATGATAAATTTTTACCATACACTAACTGTCTTCTGATTGGCTAATATTTCTCAAGGTCATTTAAGATTCGTTCAAAGGTCGTCCATGTTCTTTAGTCTCGCCCCCAACGGTTTACGAATTCAGAAGGCAACACGAAGTGCCAACCACAGTTTATTGTTGAATAGTACAGATCACCAAGCTACAGTCATACCAAGCAAAATAGAGCAGAAACGCCAATGCGAGCGGGAGAATCAAAAGTTGAATAAAGAATCGGATTATATATATATATATATATATATATATATATATATATACTCTTCAATACAGACTACAATGAGAGAAATATTTGGTTAAGTATGAAAGTATACGTAAAGTCAGTCACGAGATTTGTAAAATAAACATAAATGAATAGTAGTATTCGTAATACATGAAAAATGTAAATGACACGAAAATCAAAAGTGTATTTTAATAATATAGAACGTAACGGCGAAATACACACAAAGCCATTCATATATAGTAGGAATAGTATGCTTATTAGGAAAAAAAACCCACTTATATACATAGAAATAATTTACTCATTTAGCTTCATAGAAAGTTAATATTCATAAGTGGTTAATTGATAACATTACTGGTTAACTCTTCATAACACATTTGGCACACACGAACTGGATCTTTACTAAACGTTGTAGGAGCCCGATTAGAAGAACAGTTTTGGCAAAATATACCGCCACAATTTCTACAATGATGCTACATATGAAAAATGAAAAAGGATGTCATCATTCTTAATTATTTATCAGGTAAGTATTATAAGTAAACTAGAGTACAGTGTGTCAACATCACTTTAGATATATGAAGTACAATAGAGAATTTTACTTAATTAATTAACTAACAGTATGGGTTTATGTAGATGATCTATAAATATATTCACTCGACCTTCAGAGTAAAGCTTTCTAAATATTCTTTATCTTTTTGGTGTAACACAACTGATTGGGTCAATCGCTAGGAAGAGTGTGATTATCACTGAAACGAATTAGTCGATTATCACAAACCTGAACTTTAATATACGAAAACTAAAAGTATACCTCTAACATTTATTGAATTTTGAAATGACTTCAAGTGATATTAGATTTTTCGATCTTCACACTGTAGTATCCATATTATTTCCAGTATTTCATTTAAAGCGAATAATCAAATACGACATAGATACGTTTGTAGGGAAACTGAATTTTAAAAATATCCTTGTTACTAGCTACAAGATTAATCCAACTACTGAAGATAAAGAAATTTATGACATATTAATTACTAGTCATAGAGTTAAATCAGGAAAGAGAATCTTTAGATACACTGAATTTAGGTTCAATATACAGGAATTACAACCATATGGAGTAACTGATAGACTCCTGAATTACTCATTAGCGCTCACATGTTTAAACTATTATAAACAGTGAATTAGACATATTTAAATATATAGGTCTTATGGCCAATAAATTGTATCGAAATTTTTGAATCGAAATAATTTACTCTCAATTCTTTCATTTTAACTAAACAATAAAGACCAGTCTTACTAAGTAACGAAATGTGAAAATCAAGTTCAGTATATGACCGACATCAAATCACACCAAAGAAAGAATTCGATAGTTCATAGAAATGAAAGATTATTTCCATGATGAATGGTTGTAGGTAAGAATTACAAGATATAGTTTAATAATAGACAAGTTGGTTGGTTCGCTGTACTGATGAAAGTGTAAAGAGAACTAACAACATGTCCATTTACCAGTAAACCTTAAAATTAAATGAATCCAACTTGTAGATATTCACCAGAACAATGTGAGTTTTCTAATAATTTAAACATATAAACGATAATAAATTCCAGAAGAAATTCTTGTAAATTACTAAAGTGTAGAATAAGACAAATGAGTTTATGGATCGGTTTATCAATTCTCACGTCTACAAGTTGATCCAAATGAAAGAATGATAGCATCTACAATCTTCAGAAGAACAATATTTCATTCAATTCGGATAACAATTAGTGACTTTTAAGAAGAGAAGTGACTCCTTTACCAGGTATAGATCCATGGACTGTGCCTTGAGCTACATAGTATCTGTAAGAGCTTTTGATACTGTCCAGCTGATCAAACCAAAAGAGGCGGATAGAGACTCAAACTTCAGAACTATTGATTGAAAATCGAACGATTTAGCCTCCAAGTCACTGCTTCTGTGAATGTACACAAGCCGTTTAATACCATATTTTAGTTTACAGTGGAAGATTTCAGCATAAAGTATAGAACAGTCAGACAAATTCCTGACCATTAAATACTTAATATGTAAAGACTCGAAAAATATGAAAAAGATGCTTTCACAACGGTTATTATCGGTTATTTTTAGCATCATTTTCAAAGGTTTTCACCCAGTTCGATTTTTACTACAGTTCTCATTGCATAATTTACATATGTATGCTAGATAAGGGTATCAAAGAGCATTTGAATCCCACTTTGCATGTTGTAATCCAATGGAATCGCATCCTGTTTCATGAAGTAAAGGTGAAAAGGGAAACATTTTAACTGCTATAAACTCTCGTTTCAGTTTCGGAGTATAATATTCATGGCAGAGAATAGTGATTCCTTCGAGACTACTGATATGTTTGGATGGAAAGTGACAACTAGAATGATACATAATTCCAAAGCATCCTGATTTTGGTCTCCCAAACTCAAAACACAGTGTACACGATATCAAGTTACTTGAACTGGTTGTTGTCTTGAAGAACTTCACTTACTTATGCCTGTTACCCCTCGTCGAGGAGCATAGACTGCCCACCAGCATTATCTAATCAACCCTATCCTGGGAAATCCTTTCCACTTGTTTCCAGTTGCTATTCATTCACTTGATGTCTGCTTCCAATTGCCGACGCAGTGTGTTCTTAGGCCTTCCTCTTTTCCGTTCCCCTTCAGCATTTCAAGTTAGCGCTTGTCTCGTGATGCAGTTTGATGATTTTTGCAATATGTGTCCTATCCACTTTCATGGTCTTTTTTTAATTTCCTGGTTTGTCCTCTCTCACAGTAGGTTGATGCTGATAGTAATCGGTCAACGGACATTCAATATCTCACGTAGACAAGTGTTTATAAATACTTTAACATTTTTGATGATGGTTGTGGTAGTTCTCCAAGTTTCAGCTCCGTATACTAGAACTATCTTGATGTTTGTATTGAAGATTCTGACTTTGATATTGTCTGACAGACAATTATTTTGAGTTCCATATGTTCTTCAACTGTAGGAATGCTGCCCAACCCAAATACTTCAGTAGTAACATTTTTGAATGTAGCACTACATCGGTCTAATTTTTAAAAGAAGCATAAGTTCCTTCAAGATTATAGATATGCCTTGTTGACAAGTATCACCTAGTAAGAAACTGAAGTTAAATGCTTCCATTCATCTAAAGCCATTTAGTAAATCAGTAAACTTTATTCAGTAGTAAAACTTATTATACACATATAAATTAGTTCAATTAAAGAGTAATCAGAGAAAGTGTATTACAATTAATGATTAGAATGAAAAACTACTTTGTTTATATTAAGTAGAACAAATGCAAAAAATTAATCATACCCTTCGTGTACTGATGGAGAATTCACGATCACAACCGAAGCATGTTACAGCTTCGTCATCTTTAGTCCATTGACGATTAGTTAAACGATCGCGTAAAACCTATTGAAATTTATAAGTAATAGTTTGTATTATTATTATTATTAATATTACCTGAAGTATTTGATTTTCTCTACCTAATTCAACAACAGCTATTTGTAATTCTTTAAGTTCTTTCACTTTACAATTCAATTCATTTTGAAGATTTGAATTTGCATCTTCAGCTTTAATTAATCTGTAAATAATTGATGAGAAGGGATTGTGTGGAGATTTAGTATTTTCATAGTTGAAACATGAGTCAAAATAAGCCAGATCACCAAGAAAAATCTGGAAGCACTGGATGGCCGTTTCGTCCCATTGTGGGACTCCTCAGCAGTGCACATCCACAACCTCGCCTCGCGAGATTCGAACCCAGGACCTACTAGTCTCGCGCCAGAGTACTTAACCGATAGACCACTGAGCCGGCATCCAAGGAATCCCACAAAGGGACGAAACGGCCGTCCAGTGCTTCCAGGTTTTTCTTGGTGGTCTAGCTTCAATTGACTCACGCTTTCAACTATGAAAATAATTAATGATTAAAGAAAAAAACAACAACTCAAACAAACTGTTATGTTTTGTATGCTTGAAATGTATGAAATGATTAAAACATACAGGATTTTATAAGTAGACAAGTAATATTGTAATTTTAGTGAAAAAAGCATGAAATGATTGTGATTAAAACAAAATTTCTTTCATGTAAAACACTTCCATATATCCACTGAACGTTTTCAGTGTAAATTAACAGAGGAATACACTGTAAGTAATGCCCAAAACAGACAAAACTATCAAATGAGTAATGATAGTATAACACGTTGAACACCAGGTGAATATGTGATATGTCTTGCTGATTGAACTCTATACTCGGATCCTAAGCTAGTCTCGTAATCCCCAAACTAGAACTACACAGCGACTTGAACACGAGAAAAAAGGCACAACATATGCGGGAATCACTTTAAAGGTTCATTTATGTACAGAGAATATAGGGTTTTTATAGTATTTTAGAATTCCTTGGGTTTTCGTGAAAATTCTAGAATACTACTAAGCATAGTAGCAGTGTAGTAATCAGCCAATCAGAACCTCTACAGGTGACTTTTCATGTTTTTAGTAAAACTTCTAATCAAACGCTGACTGCATAAAATGCTTCTTAATGTTTCCTGAGCTTGTCATATCTATTTCGAGAAATTTTCAGGATCATCCCAACAATATGAAAGATTAGTTAATGAGATTGTGAGTGTCTATTGAACGATAAAGTCCAAATAACCACCACTTATCTGTTATCACTATCTAGACCTCTATAAGTTATTCTGCTTGGTAGCGTAGGTCTATATTAAACATGGCCAATATCCGTTAAAATAAAATATCAAATAAACGCATAAAGTGATCAACTTTCAATTAGAACCTTGTGAACAAGTGGATGTTGACTAGTTATGATTTACTAGATTACTGTAAGATAATAAGTGTAAACTTTTATAATCAATTCCAATGTTTTTAATTTACATGTATGTGGTGTGTACTACTGATGTCGACAGATATAATTGGTATGTATCACCAATCAAAGGGGGAATGCCTGGAGGCAGAAAGGTGAGGATAGAGAATGATTAGCATAGAAACGAAATAACAAGAAGGTCTGAGACAATTGATGGATATTTTGCAAATAAAGTATTTACTGTATGGTTCTCAGATTTTACCAAGATATTCTGTAATGTTGTACTCAAATACATTTGGTTGTCCCAATCGGTGTTCTCGTCCACTATACTATAAACAATAACCATATTTTATGCCAAGAAAAATAAAATTGATTAAAACCTACTTTTCCATGAGAGAATCAATTTCTTTCTTGCATAATTTTGATTCGGCTATAAATTGAAAAGAATTAAAGTAAGGAAACAAGTTATTCATAATCAATATTAGAGTCTGGGAAAAATATACGCGTAAACTTAGATTGTTTTGTTACCCTACATCAGAACGATATCATGAATAGCAAACGAATTGAAATAATAGTATTAACAATGATATCGAGAAGGACTGAATCCTTCCTTTTGGATTATATGTATTATGTTTAGTTTTCCACTACAATTAAGTTTACTATTTCTGCTCCGTTGTCGCATTAATTTCCTCATTCTCTTTCTTTCGCCCCCGAGATGTACTAATGTGAAGATATGACGATTTCGAACTACACAGATTTATTTAAAGTCCTACGTTGTTTATGGATGACTGGTGAAATCCTTCTGTCAGCCTCAGAGGATTTACCACCAAGTGAAACACGATAAGACTCCAAAATCATATTTACAATTACATTAAGGTAAACTGTTTTTTTCATTAGCTGATTAACTGATATAAAGCATCTTATTTAGTAATCAATAATCTTCGATTATTTTGTTGTTGTTGACCAACACCAAATTTTATAAAGAAAAGTGTCCCTTCAAGGTATTCAACATGAGAACATTATTGATGTATAATATTGTGAACTGAAATGATTATTTATGAATATGAGAAATAGTTCTTGAATAACTTAATCAAATAGAGAGTGAATTCATAAACAAAATACGTAAATACATGGCACAAAATGTAAGTTGTAGTATGTAGACTAGATGAGAATAAAACCACATTTTACACAGAGCTTTTTCAAGAGTCGAGTATTCTAAAATTGTACTCATCGGAAAACCAGTTACGTAATATTATAGTGTGGTCTGTTTTTCATCATAAAGAATCATGAATAATATAAAGCATGTGGGAATAATGATCCTCAAATTATATGCTTTCCGGAAAGTATTGGTGTTTCAATTTATTGTGTTTTAGCTTTAAACACTAACAAAGGACATAAAAACTATGTGATTGATCTTTAAAGGCTAAATTTTTGGTGTACTGCTGTTCTTAAGTGGCCCTGTATCTGACTCCAGTTGGATTGTTCGCTGATTGTCAGAGAAATATACATCCCGGCTACCCTCGCATATAATCATCGGCTCAAATCGCGTTAGTGAATAACCAAATTAAAATAAGTCAAATACGAGAATGAGGTTTGAATACATATATTTCATACAACTGTTGATCCAAACAATTGATCAGGAAAACGAAACGAAGAAAGAGAAACAAAAGGGATTGATGGCATGTGTGCTAACTCGATTCAACCAAGCATGACTCGATATTTATCGTTAGAAAAACGAATTTACAGACACTATGAACACGGTATGTAACTAACACACATGCGATCATATAAAAATAGACAGGGTTAACAAGAGAATAAGTGGAAAGGTTAAGATGTAACCTGGATAGATGGCTAGGTCCAGAAGCTAGAATAACCTATGTGGGCTTGACATAGTACCAGTCACTATAGTTCACAGTCATTCATTAATTATATAAATATATATGTTGTTTAATCATGCTTACGTTTAGGAGACAGTGAAAATTATTATGGAAATAGAACGATAACTTGATAGTAAAAGCAATTAGATTTTAAACAATAGGTCAGAAGTCCGAATCCTACTCCATTTACATCAATTTAGGTAGTTGGAATGGGTTACTAGCCTTCACATAAATAATGTTGCTCAGAGCTCAGTACACAAAACTAGTAATTACTAAGTAAATTACTCTTGTAAAAGACTAGTTTTCTACCTCCCATTGCGTATAACTCCTTTATATATCGTTAATTTGTATTAGGCTCGTATAAATCGTGAAATAAGTTATCAGTCTCTATCACAGTAAGCATTCTATTGAGCTACTGATCGATGAAAGATGTAATTTTCTTGCATGCGCAATAAACACACAAACTAAAGTAGTAAGATAGTTATGATTACCCGTGGGATTCTGAATTAGGATTCGACAAGCATGCTTAACCACACTTTCACCAACAAAACTTGGTACTTCATGGTGCTTATGTTCGCTCTAAAGCTTAAATAATACTACGAAGCCGGAATTAGAATGATGTAAAGACTTTAATGAAGAGCATAATTTGCGGAAATTTCAAAAGATATTTTGAATAAGAGAAACGGAAGTGGTAGTACATATGAAAAGGTTAAGAGTGATGTATTTAAGACATTGTGTGTATTTTCGTGCATTTTTGGACAAAGCAGTATTTGACGGAAATAATGTATATTTTAGTTACAAACAGGAAACCGAAAATACAACTTTACATTCACTTTCAAACATAAAAACGATAAAAACTCATTTTGATTACTTTGTGACTCTGAACGAATACTTCCAAGATCCTTCTCTAAACTAATTAATTTCTCTTGACAGATTTGACTTGATTTTACAGCATCATCAGCTTCAGTTTGAAGTTGATGACATTTTGCCTGAAGAGTAGTATTGAAATTTTTTGATTCGGTCAATTCATCCGTTAGTCGATTCTGTAATGGAAGAAATATATATTTTATAACCTAATAGTTTTTTAATCAGCGTTTTAGGAATTTTCAATACAAACGTCAAGACAGTTATACTGTGCGAAGCTGAAACTTTGAGAACTACTACAATCATCATCACAAACGTACAAGTATTTATAAACAGTCGTTTACGCAAGATAATCAATGTCCGTTGGCTGGAAACTATTAGCAACGACGTACTAGCCAGCTTCCAGCTGAAGTTGGGAAAAGAAGTTGCAGGTGGATAGGATGCACATTATGTAAATTAACAAACTGCATCACAAAACACGTCCTAACTTGGAATTCTCAAGGGGAAAGGAAAAGAAGCAAACCAAAGCAGATATTCTGCCGAGAACTGAAGGTAGAGACCAAAGAAGTGAAAGGCACTCGGCAACAACTGCAAAGGAGAGCAGAAGACAGAGTAGACTGGAGGGTCCTAGTCGACAGCCTATGTTCCATGAGGGGTTACAGGCGTAAGTATCACTCATAATGTTTAGTATTTGCCACTAATTGTCCATTAGTCTTCATGAACAGCACTCACAAATGCAGTTGATAAATGGAATTTGAATATAAACAGAAGGAAACGCTTTGAAGGTGCCTTGCCCACTGGTATGGATGCTTTATCTGTGAAGCTTCTATTGTTCTTCTAAACGTTATCAGCACATACTTCAAAGAAACGATGTTGCCTAGTGGGACAAATGAAGAGTTCAAGAGTAAAACAATCATATCAAACACCATAAAACCTTCATTCTGAATTACAAATATACCCTGTCACCTCAAAAAGAAATACTGTTTGTAATTCTAAGTTAAAATATTTGATCTAGTTAGATCCTTGGAAGTATAACCTACAATGACTTCAAAATTAGTTTCTTAGTTTTCTGCCATTTATGGTAGAAATAAATATTAACAGCGAGGAACAAATGTGTGAAAACAACAAGTCACTGGAATTTTTGTGCCTCACATGATCATTTGTAGCAGCCGAAGGTGGGATAGATTAAAATTACTTTAGAGAAATACAGTTTTGTGATGCTAAATTATTGTAAAACATCATTTGAAATCTTCTGCATAATCAACCCGAGAAACTTGACTAAGCTCATTTTTTAATGATAGACAAAAACAGCGTCACTGCAAACTAATCAAGAAGTTTGCAACATACTTCAGATTGTTGAATACTCTATTGAATCAGATAATTTTGATCTTCATTATAAAACTAATAGATATGGAGGTTAACAACATCTTGAATGGACTGCTTAAACATACAGTATTGATTGAATTTTAATCGTCACAATCTCAAACATCTTGAACGTTAAAATTTTGCGATTTGAAATCAACTTACATTTATGATCAAATGTTTTCATAATATGAATTTAAATGGGGTAAAATTCATATCTCACCTAATATTTACATCCAATGTTAGTATCAGCCTTGATAACAAACAAATTAATGATTAGTTACAAGGTACTTACGAAAAACTATATATTTATGCTTATCTCATTGATAAATTGGTGATGATTACGTATATGGTTTCACTAAAAATGATACATGTCAACACGTGGATGAAACAGTTTTACCCTTGAATGCCCTGGTGTGATTGAGGGTGGGGAGAGTCAGCTCTCCCTCTCAAAATGCTCTCACATGGCCACACATATACAACCACTATGAAGAAATTCCTATTCACTACCTTCTTGCGGCAAGTGTCGTTTAAGAAATTGAGAGGACGAAAAGCAAATGTCCGGAGCCTTAACCGGGTTGATGGACACGGAGGGTCCACCTAGGGGAGTTGGAAAACCCTGATTCCAAACCAATGGAGCACATGGACTACAGGATCCTGAAGGAACAACTGATGTATGAACCTTTTGTTGGTCACCGGCTACCATGGGACTGCACCTCCTAACGTCGTTCGATTGTCTTGTGGATAAGACTTCTAGGTCAAAAGCTCAAGGAGTAGCCCTCCGAAAAAATCACGTGCTTTGGTTTGGGCACCCAGGCAGTATTTTATCCCTCACACAAATCGAATGACAAAGTGCGGCGCATATTTATTTGGTGCCTCTTTGTACTAATGTTTATATATTTAAATAAATAAATAAGCACTACATATGTGCGATTAGGCTGATCTAGTATCTATGTCGATGGAGCCCTTCAATAGAAATGTTTAAGCACACATGACCTCAGAGTACGTCATATTATCTCTGGAATTTCAGTCTACGGTGTTCCATATAATATTCAAAAATAGTGTAAATAAACGATTCGCACTAATAAGTCTATGAATTTGAGAACCATGAAACGGCTTAGAAATATATTTCGAAAATGATTCCGTTTTTGACGGATTTTCGGCTTGTAAATGTACAAACGAAAAAAAAATATTGAAACGCTATAAAACACAATTTAATCCCTATTTATATATGATATACTAATGTCCAATATCATTAAAATCACTTTATCAATAATAAACAACATAGTTGTCAAAATATTGCCTGAATTCACAAGCTTTATAAGCAAAGATGGATAGTGGCTAGCAGAGGAATCCAGGACGCGCGTTTTCTCCTATTTGGGACTCGTCAGCTGGATGTACCTGTATCTCAGAGTTGATGTTCACTCTGGAGGAATTCAGAAGATTAGAATTTGGTAGAACACAAAGAGTGGATGCACTTTCGCCATTGCAGACGATTTTGAGCCATGTCATTCAAGGTCTCTAACCATCGATTGCTATCATCTCGCGAATCCCAACTAGGTAGTCTACACCTACCAACGTGGCTCAGTCCACTTGTCAGTGACTTCATCGATTTGTGCCACGTTTTGGTCTGGCCACCCCTAGCTTTCTTCCAACCTACTCCTACACCATGAAACATTGCACGTCGGGGCAGTCGGTGGTTGGGCATACGTAACACATGTCCCAGCCATCTCAACTGATGAAGTTTCACTACCTCATCAATCGATTTGCCATCCTTACCTAGTACCCGTTTCCTAACAACTGCACTACTTACCCGGTGGTCCCAGGATATACGAGCAATGCGTCGAAGACACCTATGATCGAACACTAGTAGCCTACGAATATCCTCTACTCTTATCGGCCATGTTTCACTGCCATAAAGTAGGACGGAACGGACTGCTGCACAGTAAACCCGTCCTTTTGTTGCTAGACGGATATCTCGCCTACGCCATAAATGGCGCAAGTTGGCGAAAGCTAGACGAGCCTTCTGTATCCGTGCTGAGATTTCGTCACACACCAGACCACAAGGGCTGATGAGACTCCCAAGATAAGTGAAGCTGTCAACACGCTCAACTACTTCACTCCCTATCATTAGTTCAGGTGTCGATGCAACCCAATCCTGAAGTAACATTTTGCACTTCGAGGGAGAGAATCGCATCCCGAACATGCCTGCATTGTTGCTTATAGTGGTCAGAAGACTCTGCATTTTGTCAGTGTCTTCACCAAATAGAACTATGTCGTCGGCGTATTCTAAGTCAACAAGTGAGCCTCCCGGTAAAAGTTCAACTCCAGGAGATTGAGATGATGAAAGTGATATCTCTAAAGGCATGTCAACGACAAAGTTAAACAAGAATGGTGAGAGTGGACAGTCCTGACGAACACCACTTGAGGTAACCAATTCTGATGACAGTTTGCCATAGGCTCTAACTCGACCAGTTGTGTTCGAGTAGAGAGCCTTTATGAGGTTAATGTACTTCTTTGGTACTCCTTTCAGTGACAAACACTGCCATAGAACCTCACGATCAACGGAGTCAAATGCCGCCTTGAGGTCAAGAAATACTACTATTGTGGGACGTCTGAATGTATGTCTATGTTCTAGGACCTGACGTAGAGTCAATATTTGGTCTATGCAACCACATCCAGGTCGGAAACCAGCCTGGTTTTCTCTAGTCTGCTCTTCACGAGCTTTGGTTAGGCATCCAAGTGTTATTGAAGCTAATATTTTAGACACTATATTAGTCAAACTGATTCCTCTGTGATTGTCACAGGAGGACTTTTGTCCTTTTTTATAAACTGGCACAATCAGTTATTGGGACCAGTCAGATGGAATTACGTCCAGTTCCCAGATTCTACCTAAGACCTCAGTCAATCTCGTTGCTAGTACTGGACCACCATACTTAAAAATCTCAGGGGTAAACCTGTCAGGGCCTGCGGCTCTCCCTCACTTTAGATTTCCTATAGCTTTTTCAACCTCGTTGAGAGTTGGAGGACTTACCTCAATTTGCCATTCAGGACGACTGGGGATCGTGGGTAACTAAAGTGTGGCTGAAGGCCAGTTGAACTGATCCCTAAAGTGTTCTGCCCATCGATCCAATCTCCTGGATTGAGAATGAATGATATGCCCATCTTTGTCTGAGATAGTTTCGCTAATAGTTGGGTTCCTAATGGAAAAAGAAACCAAGACCGGATCGAGATACGCCGATTGGTTCATTTTTAACTATTCAATGTTACCGCAAGGACTGAGAACACACTGGAGGTTCACGTAGAAGCATGAATCAGGGACGAGTTAATCATAATCGAGAACGTGACCGTCAAGTTCTTGCGCGAAATTTAAACACTATGTGGAATGATCAGCAGAAAAACCTCTGTATAGTGCTTAAAACGTATGAAATAGTAGAGAAAAATCATTTTTTGAAGCCATAGAATAAACATAATACTGTTAAATGTATCAAATGTCTAATTACGTCTCTTTAGATTGTATATAACAAACAAACCGACACCATCCACAAATCCTGACCTTAAGTTGTTTATCCTGAAGCGAATGTTAACGTGATAGCACTAAACTTCATGAACGAACTAACTGGATGGCGCTTCCTGTATTTTTGGATGAAATTTATTCATCCATATGACTATAGAGTACCTTTGCATCATAGCTGACGTCAGTTCCTGATGAAACCCTAGCCTTAAACCCTTAATCCTAACCATAAATACCAAACTCTAACTAAGAATAATGTACAGACTCTTAAAAACTTGTTTTGGCCCTTTTGAAGGTTCAAGAACATGGAAAATCTATATTCATAAGGACAAGTTTATATGTCGTTAAATTTCCTAGTTTGCAGGCAGAGTAAGCAGTAAAAGAGATTGACCGATCTGTCAATTACGTAAAATCGATTCAGATTTCGCAAATTTTGTTTTCTATTCCACAAACTATCCATTTCTGAAACGTTTTTTTTATGAGCTAGAAACTGTCTGGTAACTCATTGTTATTATTTTAAGTTCTTCCCCATACTATACTTTCACCGAAGTTTTTCCTGTAAATTCCGAGTTAACCCCTATGCTTTTGCTACTACAACTTTTGTTAATCCAATTTTCTTCTTAGAATATATTTTCTTTTCCTCTTGTCTTCGTTTTGCTATTGAACTAGTCAACTGAAATGTAGTGGTCAGAAATACTGAACAAGTGGTAAGATAACAACAATATACTATTTTACATGCATTTAAACTAATTCTTTCAGTCAGTCAGCTACAAAGTAGGACCAGGCACATATATGCATCGGTCCAAGTTGCCATGCCTCGTTAGCACAACAAGATGAACACCGGATTCATAGAAATAGTTAATTTAGTGGTGGTAATATATAAAAGAAAAATCGCATATAAGAATATAGTACAGGAAAAAAGACAGATATGATTTATCACAGGCCAACAATCGTAATGTTTCTTAAAGAGTGTATACACCTACGCCATTGTGATCGATCCTGAGCCATGTCGGATTGTCTATTGAAGAAGGGGTTGCCTGAAAAGTTTATTATCATCTGAAATTGCCTTTATACAAACATCTCAGACAGGGTGATGAAGTTAGTGACTTCAAGCACTGATGCCAAGTTTTGGTTTGGCCGCCCCTAACTTTCTTCCAACCATCCCTTACACTAGTCAGCATGGCGCGTCGTGGTAATCGGTGTTCAGGCATACGTAACACGTGGCCCAACCATCTCAGTCGATGAAGATTCATGACCTCATCAACTCATTTACCATCATTTCCTAATACCCTGTATCTAACCTCACTATTACTTACGCGGTTATCCCAGCAGATGCGAGCAACATTTCTAAGGCATCTGTGGTCTAATACTAGTAACTTACGAATATATTCTACTCTTAATGGCCATGTTTTACAGCCGTAAAGTAAACTAATTCTTTAGAATACCATCAATTTTCTTTGCGGTAATCGGTATATAATTCCCATTTAAACATTAAAATTAAAACACGAAGTTCAGCGAAGAGATCTCTTTTCAACGAATTTATTATCAAGTTGTACAATCGTATATATATATGAAAATGTTTTGTTAAAGTACTAATTCCGTGAGGAAATGTGAACACTAATAACCAAGATTATAATACTAGATTACGTAATATGAATAATAACAATAGATTTAGTGAATAGAATAAGACGAATAAAATGTTTTGGTTGCAATAATTAAAGGTCATTAAAAGTCATAGAAGTGTAAAATAAATAAATAAGGTGATATGATGAGTATTCATGAATAAAATAATGAGAATATAAGACATAAGTAAAGGGGAATAGAGTAATAATAATAATAATATTAAGGCCACGGTAACGATAATGATAAAACGTACTTCTTTTGTACGCATAGTTCTGGTTTGAGCTCATGGATGGTAAGAGCTTCGGCTATTTTTAAAAGTTTGGTCCGAAGAAATCTTGGTAGATTTGAACGAATCATATAAACAACCTTAAAATCAGACTGTGGATTCGTCGAATGATTACAGTCGATTAGGTGTTCAAGTATGGAGCTACGAACCGCTTTCTTTCCACCATTGTAGAACCAAACTGGTGTATGTTCTCGTATCCGAGTTGAAAGCGAGCGCTGGCTACGGCCGATGTACCTTGCTCCACAAGAGCAGGTGAACTGGTAGATGCACATAGAGGCGACCAAACGCGGAAGCTTATCTTTTATGGATACAGAAATTAAGTTCTTACTAGTGAAGGTTATTCGTAGTTTTGCAGCGTTAAATGTCCTTTTAATCGTTGTTGTTAAACGATTTTTAATTATGTCTGATGTTCGATCACCTTTAAATTCCAGACTTATATAAAGGCTTTTCTTTGGGACTGAATAACTAGGATTCCTATCGACGCTACTTCTATTCATATTCTTCTCTATGAATCGGTCTGGGTAGCCATTTTTCATTAAAGTTTTCTTGAGGAACTCGAGTTCTTCGTTAATACATTCCGTACTACATATCCGATATATACGATAACATAAAGAATGAATCAAGTTTCTCTTTCTATTTAACGGAACCCAGCTATAGAAGTTGGTTAGTTGGCCGTTCCATGTTTGCTTTCTAAAGATAGATCTTTTTAAAGAACCATTACTTCTTCTCAATAGATGTACATCAAGAAAAGGGATTGATTGGTCTTTCTCTCTTTCTAATGTAAAGTCTATAGAAGAGTGGCATGAGTTAAATGAGTGTAATATATCGTCCAAATCAATATTATCGTCACAAATGACAAATGTGTCGTCCATGTATCTTACGTATAGTTGGAATCGATTTATCATTGAACTGAGTTGATCGTTTTCTAGTTTTGCCATGAAGCAGTCTGCTAGAATTGGACCTAATGGAGATCCCATTGCAATCCCATCTCTTTGTCTATATATTTCATTGTTGAAACTAAACTGGACATTAAAGGTACAACGTAACAATAATTCTTTTAAGTGTTCAGTTGGAATACCTAGATCTATGTTGTTAGAGTCAATATACTCACAAATATAACATATAGTTTCCGTTAACGGTACACTAGTGAATAAAGAATTAACATCAAGCGAGAACATGTGTTTTCCGGAAGTATTAACATCCTTAATACGATCAATAAATTGAATATTTAGATACTTGCCTTCTAACTGGTTCCAATTTCTCAGCTAACCATTGGGCTATTCAGTGGTATGGTGAGCTTGACATATCCAAAATAGGTCGTATTGGTAAACCAGCTTTATGTACTTTAGGTAGTCCATATAAGCGTGGGATGATTGAACCCCATTGGGCGAAATGTGATCATATAAATCCTGGGTTATTATCCCCTTATTTTTAAGATTTTTAACTATATCCGTTAGCTATTTTTCAATCTGCAGTGTTTTGTCACCTTCTCCTTTAGGTTTGGCGAATTTAGTGACATCCTCTAGGATTATCCTCATTTTATACAAATATTCTTGGCGGTCAAGTAAGACTACACCAGCTCCTTTGTCAGGTTTACTTAGTATTAAATCCTTATTTCTTTTCAGGAGCATTAGTTGATCCAGATGGTTCTTAGTTAATAAGTTGTTCTTACCACATTGTATATTAACATATCCATGACTACAGTCCAGTAATGTGGATTTAAAATGCTGAAGATTTTGTGGGGATGTCGGCACAAGATCATGAGTTTGGTTTGATAGATTTTCGAATTGAATTTGTGTATAAAGTCTGTTGGTTTTGGAGGTGCTGTTACAGAATTTGGGACCCAATGATAAGGCCTGCATTTGGATTGTCGAAAGTTCAACAGAAGAATGACGAAACCCCCTTCTGATTACTGTTAATTGATTTGTATTGTGGACTCACTAAGTGTAGACTGCTTACTTTTATGTCAAGTAAGGCCTTATCTAGCCCATACTCTGGTTCTCATGTGTCTGGTATAATGTGAGTCAAGTCTATGCATAGTTTATCAATCAAGTATCCAGTCTAGTATTGGAGTCCCACAAAAAGACGGAACGGCCGTCCAGTGCTTCCAGGTTTTCCATGGTGGTCTAGCTTCAATTGACTCACGCTTTCAACTATGATAAATACTAAATCTCCACAAAACCCCTTCTATAATACCAAATGAATTCGGTCAATAAATAAATAAAATTAGATCTATGAATCACTTGATGCCAATTTAATGATCTAAAAGTTAATTTCTCTCTATAACACTTGCTGATATTGTAAATGTGCATCTATTAAGAGTTTAATATTAAGACAAGTAGTCTATTCAATGTTTCTTGTTGTCTTTTTTCTTCAATATTTGTCAAATGATATCAACTTTTTATAACTCCGCCTGTAGCTCCTTTGGAGGTAACTGCCGGTCCTAAGCCTGGATAAAGGAGGAGGGTTGGGCATGCGGTTAACGACCCCATCCCGTAGAAAACTAACTCGCTCAAAAAATTTAAGTAAGTAATCAACCTTCTATGAGAATCATTTTCCTATTCAACTTAGTCTTTGCAAACTTCACTGGTCTTAAAAAAATGGCAAAAGAAACAACATAATTCATTTCTCATTTACTCTATTGAATCTTCCTATGACGTTTATGACTGAAGTTGATCA
>NC_031497.1:21000324-21008586 GCF_000237925.1 Schistosoma mansoni
TCACGAGAAATTAGTTTAAAAGTCATGCGAACAGAAATTGCATCGAGTTTTTTTTTAATACAATTAATATTGCACTGAACTATTACGAAAGTCATGTGAATAAAAGTTACTTTTGATGGAGTTTTGTTCCCTGAGCTGGATGGTTTGATCGCGGAGCTTTCATCATCCTTCTGAACGACATCATCAGCACAAACTTTGGGTAGAAGTGAAGTGTTTGAATTTCTCCACATTTGGTTCACAGCTTGTCCTGTACACCTCGATGCTGGTTGGTTCTTGTTGACCTTAAATCTGTCATTGTTTATTTCCTTGTTTTAGTTGTATTTCCCATTGGTTTGATTTATGTTCCTATGTTTCTGCATAATTTTCCTGATTGGTTGATAAATTGGATTAATTTCAATGTGCTTGTTTATTGCTGGTTGATCTGAGTGCCAATCTTCTAAAAATTCTCTTGTGTTTTTGGAATTGCCTCTATAGAGGCAATTCAAACACTTCACTTGTACCCGAAGTTTGTGCTGATGTCGTTCAGAAGAACGGTGAAAGCTCCACGACTAAACCATCCAGCTTAGAGAACAAAACTCCATCTGAGCTACAAATCTCCTCCATCTCAATGAATGTTACATTTAAATCAGTACATAATCATACTGAGTTTCTTCCTAATAAATTGCATTTAAGGATTTAATCTCCAACGGTTTTAGAGGAGAAACAAATATACGATACATTGAATGCATATCACCTTTACTTTTGAAATAACCATACTCTTTGTGGGCATACAGTAGCAGAATATACTATCCACAAGTTAAAAAATGAATCCTACCGATCATTCTAACAAAGATTTTAAGATTTCCATCGGATTCTCTTGTAGTTTAATCTAACATGCCTAGTTTACTTCAAAATCTATGTAGTGTAAATAATTTTCAGTTATGAGCACTGATATTAAGTACTATTGTTTTTTTGTCGGTGGAACAGACGTAAGAGAATTAATAGCATTCGAGTTACTTGAATGGTATAACATAAACATTTCTGACTTGATACAAAGCGATAAAGAGCTGTTCCGATTTGTAAATTATTTATTCAACCTTAGGTATCAAAAGCTTCATTTCTAATTAGATGTCCACATTCAGTCGATGCCGTAATTGCAAAATAATCAGTGTACATCTCTATCTATTGAGATTGAGATTTTTTTTCTCAATATAGTTCCTACCAGTCAACATGGTCAACCATATTGGAATGTAGTAGCTAAAAATTCGCGCATTATTATAAAAAGATCCTAATTATGTTTACCATCTCGGTGTATATTTTCAAAATAGCTTTATACGTTTTAATCACTGGCACATAGCTATTGTCATGCTTGTCTAGTCATTTTCGTAGGTTTAAAGCTTTGTCTCCGAACACTTACTTACTTACTTACGCCTGTTACTCCCAATCGAGCATAGGCCGCCGACCAGCATTTTCCAAACCAATCTGTCCTGGGCTTTCCTTTCTAGTTCTATCCAGTTTTTGTTCATTCTTCTCATGTCTGCTTCCATTTCTCGGCGTAATGTGTTCTTTGGTCTTCCTCTTCTCCTTTGGCCTTCAGGATTCCATGTGAGGGCTTGTCTTGTGACACAATTGGGTGATTTCTTCAAAGTGTGCCCAATCCACTTCCATCGCTTCTTCTTGATTTCTTCCTGCACTGGATGGAATGTGATTTGTTCTTTCCCACAGTAGATTGTTGCTGATAGTGTCTGACCAACGGATCCGAAGTATCTTGCGTAGACAACTGTTAATAAACACTCGTATCTTCTGGATGATGGCTTTCATAGTTCTCGAGGTTTCCGCCCCATACAGTAGAACTGTCTTGACATTTGTATTGAAAATTCTGATCTTGGTGTTGGTTGACAGACAATTGTTTTGAGTTCCAGATGTTCTTCAGTTGCAGATATACTGCTCTTGCTTTGCCAATCCTCGCCCTCACATCTGCATCTGATCCACCGTGTTCATCGATGATGCTGCCCAGATATGTAAAGGTTTCCACATTCTCCAAAGCTTCTCCGCCAAGCGTAATTTGATTGGTGCATGTTGTATTGTATCGAAGAGTCTTGCTTTTCCCTTTGCTTATATTGAGACCTGCTGCTGCTGAGGCTTCTGCTACATTGCCTCCGAACACACAAAATGTAATTTTATACTTAGAGACTCTTAACAATAATAACACAATATGGCTTGTTTCAAATTACTTTCTGTTAATAAAATTAAGATGTAATCATAAGAGCTATGATATGCTCAAGCCACTACTTTCTAAACATCAAGTAACTGACATTCTGTAGTTTGTTCCACGTTGATAAAACATTATGATTGCTGTTATTTTATGCCGAAGAAATCATTACATGATAGTGTTGAATTAGAATTAAAAAATTTTCGAGTCACGAGACATCTTAATTTTGTCCATGTGATTTATTTTATAGTTTACTAGTAACCAATAAATATACGGACGTAACTTAAAAGCTCACGTGCGTTTCATCTATTGGTTTGTTGGTTAAGCGTTTGATCTGCAATACCTGCCAGAAAGAATTGATAAATAGGGAACACCTTTATACTTGAATGATTCACTTTTCCACATCACTGTATCGTCCTTTCACAGTCTGGTTGAGATATTTATGCCCACTTACCAACTTTGAATGACTATGTTGATCCTGTTTTCTAATCAAGCTAGTCTTGAAGGGCACACTGAACACTTCTGTATATCGTTACTATAATCAAAGGATTTGTATTTAAGACACATGAATTTTGATATGGTCCTATTTACTTGGTTTTTACCACATTCTCCAAAAGATTATGATGTGTGGGCGAAAATGACAATGATTGGTTGTCTTGATGAGTCAGACATTAGATAGGATGACAGGTGTTATATGTGTTATATATATTCCCCTATCCTTATTATGTATTAACTGTTCCTTGTTGATGGACACTTATTGATTGACTGTTCTTTGTGTCGGATTTTGGTGTGGAAATATATTGACGATATAGTCAGGCTAATCTCGTGTTCTTGATCTGAGTTGTGTTGAAGTCCTGTAGAATAGACACTGGGTGGGAATCTAGTGTAGATATTCGTCTAAGGTAAATTAACGTCCCACATACGTGTAAAAAGTGAAAGGACTGTTATAACAGAAACCCCCAAGTTATAACCAGCATCCTCTCTTTTACGTTTATAACAATTGGCGACGGCATCCTTACGTTTATAACAGATTATTAACCTGATCTCAGGAATGATTATTCAGCATGTAGTTATTAAACGGAAATAACCCACTTGTACCAGTTGAATTAGTTGTGTGATCACAGTTCTGCTCTCTGTTCTCAATTTTTATATATCAATATAATTACCATTGCTTTCTGTAAATCATATTCTTAATTTTATCTCACTGATTGAAGTGTTTAATTTTCAACATATCCAAGACCGAATTACGAAACAGATATCAATCTTTATTAAGTAATTAATTTAACTTTCTGGGTATCATGATGTTTTACATTTTTATGGAATGATTGAATAACGAAAATCAATAATTTTATTTTGATCGGAACTTATAAATTCACTTTTCTCCTACAATTTGTTTGTCCAAACTTGTGATAATTATGAAGTGATTACAAGCGAAGATGAATAGTGGCCAACAATGGGATTCAGGACGCGCATTTCGTCGTATTTGGGACTCGTCAGCTGGATGTACCTGCATCTCAGAGTTGATGTTCACTCTGGGACTCGAACACAGTACCATTCACTCCAAACACCATCACGTTATCCACTTAGCTACTGAGTCCTGATAGCCACTTGCTTGTGCAATGAAGTGAATTTTAAATTCACTTGGTATTGTTTGTTTGAATCTTCCCATCGATGTGTTAGGACTGCAATTGATCAGTCTCTTATTGGCATATGTTGATACTGTGCGCGTTGCCTCGATATTGCCTTAATTCACAAGTCCCGGAGTGAACTCTGAGATGCAGGTGCATCCAGGCTGACAAGTCTAAAATAGGACGAAACGCGCGTACTGGATTCCACTACCAGCCACTATCCATCTTTGCTCATAATGCTTGTGAATTAAGGCAATATTGAAGCCATTCGCACAGTATGCCAATAAGAGACTGATCAATTGCAGTCCCAAACATCAATTGGAAGATTCAACGAACAAAACTTAGATAAAATATTATGATAAATAAGAAATAGACGATTGATGTGTGGTAAGTAAAAACGAAATTTTGTTACTTAATAAGTATTTCTGATATCCATACTTACAGTTCAACTTAAAAATGTTAAGTAGTCTGATAAAGTCACAACTCTGTTGAAACATGTTTTCTCATGTAGGAAAATTCAATTCAAATGTTAGGAAATCAACCGACCTTGGGTCAATATACACTTCATTTCTCTCTAAACAGTCCTAAAACGTGACGATTCTCACTGAGTAATAATCACTTTTATGTTGTCAATTGGGTCAGATGAGATCACTAAGTGACTGGATGCTGTATCGTATTTTTATCTTAAGTATAGGTGTATAGAAGCAATGAACAGGAAGCTTTAGAATGATTTCTGTCTAGTTAAATTCATCATCAAAGTATACCTTCCTATGTTTTTTAAAAAAAGGTGGTACTGTTTTTACAGATTCACGATTGTAACCAAATCATTCCCTAACTCTTCGGGAATTATGGATCCTACTTTAAAAAGTCTTTATCCAATCAATGATGAAAATAACAACACTACACAAAATTGGAGTCAAGATCCAGATTTAACAGATCAGAATGAAGTCCCCTTATCTACAACTACAGTTCAGTCTGTTTCGGATGATGATAATCAACCCATTGTTGAACAACCATTTAAAAAGCCAAAATTGCTTAATATGGTTGGTTTATTTTTTTTTTTTTTTGATATTCAACTGAATAATTTACAAGATATGCCAGTGGTTTTCTCTTTAGTGAAATGATGTTCCGAATTACTCTATTTTCATTGTTGTAAGCGCTCAAATATCAACCAGTTATAATAAGCATAGGAGTAATAAAGTTCGGATTCACACAATCATGAATATTGCACAGAATTATTTTCTAACCTTTTTAGACATGCAATAACTCTTATCAATGTTAAAAGTTATAACCAAAATAATACTCAGCTCCGTTCTATCACACTTGGCCGATAACAGTCATATAGTAGATAGAACTAAATAATCCAAGAGAATTTTACCGCATACCTAGTACTTTAGCTTATGGGTTCGATTCCGTCTCTTGTATAAGTCAGAAGCTATATGGATTCCAGCTAACAACCCAAGTATTTGTATTCGTAAGAAATTTGTAACACCCTTATCTCTTCCTTGAGGGAACTAAACTTAGCAAACGATTTTACTTATTATTATCCATACTCTTTGTTCGTTCATTTTTCCTTACCCCTTTTTCGAATTTATTCTTCACTATCTAATTATTTGGATACTACTGATTACATAATTTTAGTGAATGAATATTAATGAATATTATTTCAATGCCCTACTTTCTATGATGAAACATTGATTCAAGCTTTTTTTATTATTCTTATCACAACTTGTACACCTATCATCACGCTATCGATTCGTACTTTCTATTGATTATATTTAGTTATGTGATATATTTTATTGTTATAAACCGCCTTGATTTGTTTAATGTGTTTATATACCCTTGTTATATCCCGATAACAATAGTGAATGGTGACTTTGGGACCCGTTTATGGACCAATATTATGTGTATATTTTTATTGTATAATTGTTAACTAACCAAACTATTCATATTGCAGGGATAGTTTTTGATGTTTTGGACTTAACTGTCTAGGCTAAGCATAAAGCAGGACCGACAAGTACTCTAGACTGCGCGTACGAGTTTCGTGTGTCACTGGTCCAATCGATAAATCACTGCTCTCTGATTGGCGGTCTTATCATGTTATACATTAAAAGGGCATCCACAAGGCACAAGATATAACAACCCTATAAATATTCCTGTTTGTTACAGCGATAACCTAGTAAGGATGTAACTGAAAACAATACTATTCACTTATATATGTTTTTTTAATTTACAATATAGAATTTTTTTCGTATTTGAAAATTTCTTGCTCAGTTGAATTTATTTAATTTGTTTAAACACATAAATATTGGCAAAAAGGGGCCCCGGATACATATGCGCCATACAAATCTCATTTGATTTGTGTGAGGGCTGTGATGCTGCCCAGGTGCCCAAATCGAAGCAGGTGGGTTTCTTAGGGGGCCATACCCGGAGCCTTGGACCTAAAGATATGGTCCACAAGGCAGTGGAGCATCGTGAGGAGGTGCAGTCCCATGGTAGCCGGTGACTGACGATTGATTCATACTCCATTTGTTCCCTCGGGATACTGTAGTCCATGTGCACCATTGGTTTGGAATCAGGGTTTTCCGATTCCTCTTGGTGAACTTTCCGTGTCCACAATACGATTAAAGCGCCGTACATCCGCCTTTCGTCCTCTCAATTTCGTAAACAACAGTAATGCCACGAGAGGACAATGAGTAGGACTTCCTTGGCAGAGGCTATATACGCGTCGCCATGTGAGAGCATTTCGAGAGGGAGGGTGGCTCCTCTCCACTCTCAGCCGTACCAGGGCTTTCGGGGGCTAATTAAATCCTCATTTGCTTATTTATAATCCTAATATTGTTTACTCTTACGTCATAAATATTTCACTAATTTACCACAAAATATTAGAGATAATTTCTTTCATTTTTGTTTTGTTCCAATTTCTTTTTTAAACAGAATATAGATTCATTACAAACTAAACGAGGTGAACCTAATGTATCTAATATTATTCCAGTCATTGAACAATCATCTGTTCCTTCATCATCTACGCATATATCAGAAACTGTGACAAATCAATGTGAAGTTGAAATTTTAACTAATACTAATTTATTAGATGATGAAGAAACAGTTGAAGATGATGAAGATGAAGAAGAAGTAGAAGATGATGATGAAGAGGAAGAAGATGAAGATGATAGTGCTACTGTACTTGGTGATGCAGATACTGAATCTGTTGTCAGTGATATTATATCATCTGTATTACAACAAGAAAAAGAAGCAAGAAAGATAGAAGATCGTAAATTATTAGCTTTATTAGCACATTTTGATGAGGAACAGTTAAATCGATTCGAAACATTTCGTAGAGCTACATTTACTAAAGCTGTAGTAAGACGAGTAAGTTTATAATTTGATCTTTCTGTTGTTTTATTTATTCTTTGTAAACTAGCATCAATCATTAATTCGAATGAATGGCTTATTAATTTTTGATTTTATCTATAATCACAATGGCGTAGGTGTATACACTCTTTATCTTCCCTTAAACCTTGAGATTAAAATTGCTTCATAACTTTCTTCCTTCCTATACTATATCCTTATATACAACATATCTTTTATATACTACCACCACTAAATTAACTATTTCTATGAATCCGGTGTTCATCTTGTTGTGCTAACGAGGTATGGCAACTTGAACTGATGCATAAATGTACCTGGTCCTACGTTGTAGCTGACTGACTGATAATCAAATGAAATATGAGAATTAATTAGATCCCAATTCAATTAACCTAACTTATTGACTAAGGTTATTTCAAATAGCTATTTCAAAAATATTTTGACCAGTTTTAAAAATTTGTCATGATGATAATATGTGACAGGATAGTTAATGTGTTGAGCAGCAAATTGACTTGCACTCTTTATTCACTAAACAATCTAGGAAGGGAGAGTTGATCAGTCATAAGCAACCTGGAACCTAATTCGTGCATCGTTTTAAGTTGCCACACCACACTTTTACAAAGAGAGATAAAATTATCAAAATGAATTTTAGTACGGTAGTAGGATTCGTAGAATTGTTAGTGATAAAGCAAAAATAAAACAGAAAATATGCAAAGATGGATAGTGGCTAGCAGTGGAATTCAGGACGTGCGTCTCGTCCTATTTAGGACTCGTCATCTAGATGTACCTGCATCTCAGAGTTGATGTTCACTCTGGGACTCGAACCCAGTACCTTTCGCTTCAAATGCCATCACATTATCCACTCAGCTACTGAGTCCTGATATCCACTTGCTTGTGCAATGAAGTGAAGTTTAAATTCACTTGGTATTGTTTGTTTGAATCTTCCCATCGATGTGTTAGGACTGCAACTGGTCAGTCACTAATTGGCATATGTTCATACTGTGCGCGTTGCCTCGATATAGTCTTAATTCACAAGGATTGTAAGCAAAGATGGATAGTGGCTAGCAGTGGAAT
>NC_031497.1:21008786-21012221 GCF_000237925.1 Schistosoma mansoni
GCAAAGATGGATAGTGGCTAGCAGTGGAATCCAGGACACGCGTTTCGTCCTATTTCGGACTCGTCAGCTGGATGTACCTGCATTTTAGAGTTGATTTTCACTCTGGGACTCGAACGCGATGGCGTTTGAAGCGAAAGGTACTAGGTTCGAGTCCCAGAGTGAACATTAACTCTGAAATGCAGGCACATCCAGTTGACGAGTCCCAAATAGGACGAAACGCGCTTCCTGGCTTCTACTGCTAGCCACTATCCATCTTCGCTTACAATATTGTAATTATTGTTCGAATAGCTGTGGATGGTCAACTACATCTGTTACTGTTCATTGGTATGCTATATGTGCAGGTAATAATTAAAAAAAAAATAACTACTTTTATTTTTTTTACACAATTTACATGACAGGGATAATGACAAAATCGTTATAGTTAAAACTAAATAAGCGCTGACTGAAAAAACAAAACAAACATGTTTTTAAGGTTTCTTTTTCGTTTTTTGGTTTTTTGTTTTTCTTTAAAAGTAACTCTTATCGATTACTGTTTTTACTCAAATTGACTTATAAAATTTCAAAAATAATTTATGTTTTTTTAAACAATATAAATCATTGTTTATCTAATCTGTATACACTTTGAAAATGTTACCTTGTTTTATGACAAAACTAAAAACAAACAAAAAATAATTTAGTTGTTATGATGAATAAATCTAGCGTGAATTTCACCTAGTTTTTTCTGAAATAATAAAAAGTGATAAACTAGGAGTTTATTGATATTATTATTAATAGTAGTGTGGTGTGGTCTACGTATACCCACATAAGTAGTGTATAGTGATGGTTAGACATAGAATGTATTTTGGCAGAAGATCGATAAGAAACGTACAGGAATGAAGCGCGATTGATACGAAAATGCATGAACAATTAAATCAGAGAAGATGGACTGATATTTGCAGAAGGAACAGTGAAGATTGAGACTATTGATTGTTATATTGCAAATTAACTGTTCACTGTATGGTTATTAGAATTTAGTGAGATAGTCTGTAATTTTGTGCTTAAATACATTCGATTGTCCCCAGTCATGTTCTTGTTTACTACCGTAGTATTAGTGTTATCATTCTAATGTATGGATCTATAATGATTTGATATTGTGATATTAATAATAGTTTATTTATAATAGATTCGGATAATGACTGATATTCAGATCAATGATATGTGTTTTATTTTAATTTAAACTGGGAGGTACATACATTCTAGTGCTGAGTTTTACATTGTGACTCGAACTCTTTGCTTTACACACGAGATGGTTATTTAGTTAACTACTTAATCAAGATAGTCATCAATTTATATTTATTATTCATTGAATGGGTTCTTACCTAAGTAGACAAGTTGAAGGCTGGAATATATGTATAGCGAGACGGAACACATGTCTTGGATTTCACTATTATTCACTATCGGAAACTTAGTTAAGTTGTGATGTTAACAGAGACTAGTCAAGCGGCAAAGTACAAATCTTTTTGGAACGCTTAGTCGATTACTATGATACCATGATTAATATAGCGGATGGTTTAAAATATTTTCCTCTCTCTCTGAAGTATAATATGTTAATATGATAAGGTGACAAGAATTCACGACTCAAAATAGAAAACCAGATTAACACTAGATAGTACATTATTCAACACAGTTACAAGCGGTCACTTTCAGTGAGTTCAAAGTAGAAATCAATGAAAGGAAAAGATATCATACATTTAATAGTTAGTAAGCTAAGTTCCTGTTAGTCGGCGCTCAACAACCAGTTACATTTTACTCTCACTACTACGCATCAATGATGAAATGTTTAAACTTAATGTTTTACTAAAACAACGGAATCATAACTGTGGATAGATTATATCAGACCAAACCTCTGATTAACCGATTGAGCATATCAGTAAGCACTAAAGATTATTTATTCTGAAAAGATTCAACCAAAATAGTAAAGCTGAGTTACTTATCAGGTGAAAAATTTACTAATCAAGGATAAAAGTGTATTCCACATATGAACTAATATACCTTTCATTTCTGTTTATTGATGAATAGTCTTGGAATGAACACTAATTTTTACATTCTGTCGAACAAAGATTGATATCTTTTATTGAGAAAACATATTGGCTAGAAAAGATTATGAACATAGCGTTGTACAGTTCATGTAGATAGAAGTAATCAGTTGCTGACTGTATTATCAATAATTGGTTGACAGATACATAAGTATCAGTATAGGGTTGTGGAGATTGTTGGGTTTTAAATGAAATCATGAGTGGAACAATGTCATACCGTCATTGAAAACCTGGAAGCATTGGGCGACCGTTTCGTCCTAGTATGGGACTCCTCAACAATGCATAAGTGTATTCCAATGAAACTTAATTTATTCTAAACTGAGTACTCAAACTTCAAAACTATATTATTTTAGGTGGTGAGTTTCTAGTGGTTTGGACTACATCATGAATTTAATAAAGTTAGAGATATAAATATGATGTATAGCCAGGCCAACTAGTTGTATAAGCTTAGTGTCACCTAATACGTCTCGAATTCTATCATTACACGGATAGACTTACGTGTTGTGTAAGACTGATTACTTGTACAATTTGTACACATTTATACTTCCAGTTGGTAATTTCGGTCAATATAGCCTGTGACGTTCATATCTCGATCTTAATTAATAGATCGGAAAAGTATATTTATGTTCACATGAAAATCCAGGTTATAACGGAATCATCGAATCTTAGTTTTGCTGATCTAAAGATGTGATGCCCTTTGGACGGTTTTATAGTTACGTGTTCAAAATTATTTGAAGTTTTTAGTGAACATTACTGAAAAGTCCCAAATAGCATGCAACAGCTATTCAGTGTATTTTAATGTTAGTTTGGGACAAAACTAAATTTCATATTCGAAAGGGGTTTTGTGGAGATTTTAGTAATTTTATATAGTTGAGATCATGAGTCGATTGAAGCTAGACCACCATGGAAAACCTGGAAGCACTAGACGGCCGTTTCGTCCTATTGTGGGACTCCTCCTCCTTCTGATAATAATCATATGCTCACTAGTGACTGGCTCCATCAGGTATTTCCTGGAGTTCTAGTGAGAAGCAGTAACCAGTGGAGTTCAACCAGGTCTGTTGGG
This sequence comes from Schistosoma mansoni, assembly GCF_000237925.1. Classification (NCBI taxonomy): domain Eukaryota; kingdom Metazoa; phylum Platyhelminthes; class Trematoda; order Strigeidida; family Schistosomatidae; genus Schistosoma; species Schistosoma mansoni. Next base: position 21,011,925 of record NC_031497.1, read on the forward strand.
AGATATTAACTCACTGAAGACATTGGTGAATGGTTACTCGATTTCGTGGATTGGTTAAAGTTAGACATTAACACCGTTGGATGTCAGCTAGCTCAGTGGTCTATAGGTTAAGTGATCGCGCGTGAGACTTGTAGGTCCTGGGTTCAAATCTCGCGGGGCGAGGTCGTGGATGCTCATTATTTACAAGGAACTAAAATCTATCAGGAAAAAGTAGACTCTTACCATAGCTTACTCGATTGCTACACAGTGTCCTCTCTATTTGCTCAATGTCTCACACCTGTCGACATAATCAATAAC
>NC_031497.1:21012421-21066287 GCF_000237925.1 Schistosoma mansoni
GAAACGGCCGTCTAGTGCTTCCAGGTTTTCGGAGGTGGTCTAGCTTCAATTGACTCATGATCTCAGCTATATAAACTTCATATTATTTATTTTTCAATGTAAAAAATAATTTTTTTTGTAACGGTTAATCAAATAGTCATCTTTATGGGATTTCATTTTGGCAAAAAAGATTGAGTAATGACCATGTTTTCCATTTCACTTACTTGGTATTGCTGTCATCGTATTGTTTTTACTTTAATTAAAGTGTTCATCATTTCATTTGTCTAACTGGTCATCCTGACTCGAAAAATGTGTGGTATAAAAACCTACATGTAGGTACGAAAGATTGATTTTCAATCATTAGCCTCCAGAATTGTAATCTGAATTCAAATAGCTGGTTATTAGTTATGTTAATTTGCATTCAAGCTAATCTTAATGTACTGTTCAACGTAGATAGATGTCCGTTTTTTTTCTTTGATGAACATATTTATATTTGAGAATGGTGTTTATTATTGATTGTTTTCATTGAGAGCACCACTAACAACAATAAGGGGACATTGAATATTTGTTTTATCCTAGATTAGGGTTCCTGAAGAGTACGCAACTATTTATTTAAATCGTCTAATTAACATTTAGTCTTAATTTTTTGTTGTCACAATATCATTTGTTTGCTTTTTTTCCACAGCTGATACAATCTATAGCTCCATGTTCAGTTTCACAAAATGTAGTTATTGCTATGGCTGGTTTAACAAAAGTTTTTATTGGAGAACTAGTTGAAGAGGGTAAGTAGAACCTCCTTTTCATCAAAATGTGCATACATGAATAATTTATCTCATTGTTATGACTTTTACCCTGTCAATTATTACGTGATTAAATCGTCAATCAAAATATCAACTAATATAACCTTATCATATTGAAGGTTTGTGGAAACTGTAGTAATTTAATGGTTGAATTCATAAGTTGATTTAAGCTAGACCACCATTGAAAACCTGGAAGAACTGGACGGCCGTCTTGTCCCGAGTTCAGGATCATGGTGCGTACTATTGGGAAGTCCCATACTAGGACGAAATGGCCGTCCAGTGATTTCAGGTTTCCTATTATGGTCTAGTTTAAATTGACTAATGAATTAAACCACTAAATTAATATGACCTTGTTCTCGTGTTAACTCTGAATCCTGATTGGTCTTTCTTGCCCAGTCATTCCCATCGAGTCCAAAAAGCAATCTCAACCTCTACTGTATGAACCGTGTATTTCAGACATACATGGTTCATATACAAGGAAACAAGACCGCATCATACTATAAAATAAAAAATAACAACTATACATGACCAAACCAAAAGGCGGCTGTAAGTGTGAGAGACTGTAACTAATAAGTTGGGAATAAGTTAAGAATGGTAAATTGTATCACAATAACCTATAGGTCAAATGAAAGGAATACGAATATATATAGTTTGCTTACTTAGTAATTACCCAATAAGAATATATGTAATAACAGTCCATAAATAAATCCTAGTCCACCCCTCCAAATGCCCTGGTACGGCCGAGAGTGGAGAGAGTCCTCTCTCCCTCTCTAAATGCTCTCATATGGCCACGCGTATATAGCCCCTGACAGGGAAGTCCTACTCATTGCCTTCTGGTGGTGGGGGTGTTGTTTACGAAATTGAGGACAAAAAGCGAATGTACGGCGCTTTAACCGGGTTGGTGGACACGGAAAGTCAACCTAGGGAAGTTGGAAAACCCTGATTCCAAACCAATGGTGCACATGGGCTCCAGTATCCTGAGGAACAAAAGGCGTATGAACCAATTGTTGGTCACCGGCTACCATGGGACTGCTTCTCCTCACGATACTCCACTGCCTTGTGGGTTATATCTTTAGGTCAAAGGCTCCGGATGTGGCTTCCTAAGAAAACTACCTGCTTCGATTTGGGTACCTGGGCAGTATCACAGCCCTCACACAAATCAAATGAGATTTGTGAGGCGCATATTTATCTGGTGCTTCTTTGTACTAATATTTATGTGTTTAAATAAATAAATAATTCCTACTAGTTATCAATCATTTATTTTTAGTTCGAATGTAACACTAATCAAATGTTATTTATTGCTATAAAATTCTCAAAGGCATCGCTTTTAGGGTTCATTTTGTCTATCTTATAAATATGTAATAGATAATATTTAAATGACATTAAACGGCTTTAATCCTCTTGATTTGTATGGCTTGAGAATACTTTATCTTCCATAGGACTCCAGTAGGAACTCTTACTCTTTAGCTCTATCATTCGATCTTGAATATGTTATTCATTTTCTGTGTAATAACCTTCACTCTTTTTCTGTCTAATTATTCCACCAATTAGTGTCTCATCATGTCCTGCTTTCCAATTTCAGTGGTAGCTTATGAATGCGAGCGCATCGTACGATAAAGTTGTCTTTTGTAGAGATAGTAGAAACTCCTCTTACAAAATATTTAATCATCTTTCCTCGATTCCACGTGTGAATAATGGTTATTTATTATTTATTTATTTATTTAAACATATAAACATTGGTACAAGGAGGCACCAAACAGATATGCGCCGCATAAATCATTCGACTTGTGTGAGGGCTGGGATACTGCTTGGGTGCCCAGACCGAAGCAGATCGTTTACTTAGGGGGCCACACCCTGAGCCTTTGACCTAAAGATCTAATCCATAAGACAGTGGAGCATCATACGGAGATGCAGTTCCATGGTATCCGGTGACCGACGATTGTTTCATACGCCATTTGTTCTCTCAGGATACTGGAGTTCATGTACACCATTGGTTTGGAATCAGAGTTTTCCAACTCCTCTAGGTTGACTTTTCGTGTCGACCAACCCGATTCGCTTTTCATTCTTTCAATTTCGTAAACAGTAATGCCACGAGAAGGCAGTGAGTACAACTTCCCTGGCAGTGGTTGCGTGTACGTGGCCATATGAGGGCATTTCGAGAGGGATAGCTAACTCTCCCCACTCTCAGCCGTACCAAGGCATTTGGAAGCTTGAATAATGGTTAAAATGTCGCTTTTCGTATATGATTAGGTCATAATGAGTTCTGTATTGCTTGTAGAATAATAATTCAGTCTATACCCCACATTGTGTAAAATACACTAGCTTGTTATAGTATTTCATCATTTGTACCGATCCGTTCATCAGAATGATTTAAAATGTCTATTCTCATCATTTTATCCTTAACTGTAAAAACTCGAACATTAGAGAAATATTGAAATTGATTAACTATGAATGGACTAAATCGACAGGTCACCCCTTCCAAATATCAATTAAAATGGTCGTTTTATTCCTTTCTAAAAGAGTTTATAAAACTTCTTCACAATACAAAAGTACTATGAATTGATTCGATCTAGAAAATCTATTTGAAACAGAATTTTAAATGCTTTAAGAATACTTTCAAGACGTACATCTTCTCGTACATCATTTCTGTATTGTTGATAAAGAGAACTGAAAATTAAAACTTTTGGAGGCCCACAAGAAGTCTTCGAAATAGCTTTCAAAAACTGGAAAGAGGCTGATAATACTTCGTTTAATTAGCTTCCAGCAGAAAGTTCCTTGAGAGTTCGAGGAAAACGATTGATTATGTGTTAGATCTTAATTAGATAATCGTCAATTTTGTCACGAATTTCTGCATGTTTCCAAAAGCTTCTAGAATATCATCGTCATGCACTAACTTATAAACTCCTTTTTTTCTTCATTGAAACTAACTTTGAAAGTAAGGCTTCTTCACATGCGTCTCGCCCTCTGTTCGGCTTTCACGTGTAGGAGATTTTTATCAGACTTGGAAGCGGTAGAAAGTCAGTGTCAAACGTTCATATCTTAAACGTATCTGTAGTCGGAAAATATATATGGATAACATTTAACAACAAGACTTATTCTTTTATTATCTGAGGCTTTTCTTTGTTTTTCTGTCATAACAACGAATGTTCGGTTAAATCTTTCATTCTGTATATCTCAAATAAACTAGTAATCATGTCAGAGGTGCTGCATTTGTATGAATTAGAACACAGACCAATCTAGCAAACGCACCGTAAATAAAATGAATCACAAGTTCTGACTTCGATAACCAACTACCCCAAGAAGATTCTTCTACCAACGGAAAACTAGTCAATTGAAAAATAAGGGGTACTAAACGCCCTATTTTTAATCTATTTATAAGTATATATGTTCACGACCAACTTGAAGAACTGATAAAACTGACGACCTGAAAACTATTTTTGTCATTGAAATGATAGCGAAAATGTGTAGCTCAGATGAATCCATTCGAATATGTTTCAGTCACCTAAGTGAGTTGTCTAACTATAACGCTTCTGTTATCTTTCTGGACAAGATTAGTAGCGCCCAGACAAATAGAAATCACCATTTTAGAATTAAAAGGACTAGCAATTGGTTTTCCTCAAACCGTTTGTCATCTTCTATATTCTGATTAATTTTGTATTAGGTTGATCTCTGACTATCTGATTGATTGATCTGATTCTCATCAACTGATAGATTCCATATGTCAAGATGCTTATCAATTACAGATTGACCCAAGTACTAGCGGTTTAAAAATTATACGGTATTCTTATGATTTACTCGGTTCAAATATGTTACATTATGTCGGGTGATTTTTGTATGTATAACTATCGACATAAATAGTTTACGATAGTGTTAACAATATGTACTATGGGTGAAATAGACTTCAGTTACAATATTTGTATACCAAATGTAGTTGTACACAAGGGGATTCCTCGTGCTTATTCTCAAAAAGTTAACCTCTATAAAGGATCTCGCCTACGCCATATCCGTCTAGCAACCAAAGGACAGGTTTACTGCACAGCAGTTCGTTCTGTCCTACTTTATGGCAGTGAAACATGGTCGGTAAGAGTAGAAGATATTCGTAGGCTACTAGTATTCGATCATAGGTGTCTTCGAAGCATTGCTCGTATATTCTGGGACCACCGGGTAAGTAATGCAGTTGTTAAGAAACGGGTACTAGGTAAGGATGCCATCTCAACTGATGAAGTTTCACTACTTCATCAGTTGAGATGGCTGGGACACGTGTTACGTATGCCCAACCATCGACTGACCCGACGTGCAATCTTTTATGGTGTAGGAGTAAGTTGGAAGAAAGCTAGGGGCGGACAGATCAAAACGTCGCACAAATCCATGAAGTCACTGACAATTGGACTGAGCCATGTTGGTAGGTGTAGACTACCTGGTTAGGATTCGCGAGATGATAGCAATCGATGGTTAGAGACCTTAAATGACATGGCTCAAAATCGTTTGCAATGGCGAAGGTGCATCCACACTTTGTGTTCTACCAAATTCTAATCTGAATTCCTTATGTCTCTATCTTTTTTTCTTTCCAAATTTACTTCATTGGATTATACTTCTTCAATAACATCTTCAACCCCTAATCTTTCGGATTACTGCTTATACTCTTACCACTTCTACCACTATGGGATTTGAATCGACAACTGCATCTCTGTGTTAATGTGGTATGGCAACTCGAACTGATGTCCGTACGTACGAAGTTCTACGTTGTGACTGACTGACCAACTAACCTGTATAAAGCTTTGATATTTGTTCGACTTTCTATTTAATCTCCCTTCAAATTTATCTGAACATTTGACTACCTGAATATTGATTCGTCGAACTACTGTGTTTTTTTTTTGTATTATCGATTTTTAATTACTTTTTTTTCATAGCATTAAATTACAAAGAACAATTAGGTGAAAGTGGACCGTTAAAACCAAAGCATATTAGAGAAGCTTATCGTATATTATCAGATGAACGACGATGTTGTACAGAAACGCCAGAAAATCCTCTTTTATAATATATGTGTATATGAGTTTTAGGGTGTTTTTTTCTATCTTTATTAATGTGTTAATGTATTCTAACTTCTTCCCTAAATAAAAAAGAACACTTGTAAAATATTAAAAAATATTATCATAAGGGTTTTTTTGTGAAGATTTAGTATTTTCATAGTTGAAAGTGTAAGTCAATTGAAGCTAGACCACTATGGAAAACCTGGAAGCACTGTAGGCCGTTTCGTCCTATTGTGGGACTCCTCAGCAGTGCGCATCCACGACTTCGCCTCGCGAGGTTGATTACTGAATAGTTATACACACGATTTTCCCCGGGGAAGGGTTAACCACTGACTAAACTACATTAATATGAACCAAAGTTTATATATAACATCAAATTTTACGCTCATACTTTGGAGACTGAAGATAATATTTGAATTTTGTGGCGGTTTGATTCAAATTTACAGTCGAGAATTAAGTTTTTCTACTATTAAACTACATTATTTTTAAATACCAGGGTTGTTATTATGAACTATTTAAAACATACATATCTTTATATAATCCCTATTTTGTCAGCTATGATTGTTGAGATGGTTTTTGAACCATATTTTCTTTCCTAACTATTTATCTACAAGTTGTGTTATATCGATTGGGTGAGTGCCCAGTTAATATATATGAACGTTATATGACCGCCAATTAGAGAGCAGCGATTTTATCGATCGGATCCAATGATGCACAAAATCCTATGAGCAGTCTTGAGCACTACTCGGTCCTGCTTTCTGCCTAGCCCAGCCAGTTAAGTTCAGAACACCAATAACAGCTTCTGCAATATCAATCATTATTCTCAAACATACTGGGTTTATATACCAACCAAACTGACCACATCGTACCATAAAATAGAAAATAACATTTGTACAAGATTTGGCCAAATGTGTCTGTGAATAGGGGGAACAGTAAATAAAGGACTAGATATAACTCAAGAATGGTAAATCGTATAATAATAGTCTATAGGTCAAAATGAAGCTTATAATAAGAGGGATACGAGTATGAACAGTTTAGTTACTTAACAATTATACAATAGGAAATATACATATCACATTGGTCCATAAATAGTTCTCAAAGTTACCATTCATAAATCTCCGCGGGATATAAATGCTAAATGATATAAATGCGATAACATTAGTCATGATAATTATGTAAATAATAAAAATCTTCATATTTATCTCCACATCGAAATTTGCCCTACAATGAAATGTTTTTTCCCAGAACTGTAATCAGAAAAAATATAGCTGTATCTACTGTGCAAGCTTCTTATAGTTAATGTTTCAGCTGTTTGCCAGGCGACCACCGATTCGTAAACATTATCCAGTTCGATATGGAACCATTTCTATGGGACTATTACTTTAAAGATGATATTTTCAATGAAATATCAACTTTTGCACCTTCTAATAAACACGTTTTTATGTCCAAATTTCTATAAGTCACTGACTCCAGTCTTGATCTCACAGAAATTTACTAGATTTAATGATGCGTTTAGTACCCACTGATTGTAGTTTATTCCAGAAATATATTAATTGGTCGCTCAGTAGTGACCTTTATCATTGTTGTTAAATCCTTGGTGCCGATCGAATTTTAATGATCAAGTTGCAACTTGACCACTAATATAAGTAAGTGAACATATTCTACTGTATGTATTGAGGGTAGTCAACAGTAGGGTCTGGACCTAAGGGTCCTGCTAATTGGCAGTCATCAGCAGGACGTACTAGGAATCTTGAGGAAATCGATCCTCCCAGTGGGATTCAAACAGACGTTACGTAGCTCTACAGACTGAAATTTTATCTTGATTGATTAATCCACGTAGATTGAACTCAAATCCTACAGGGAGCATCATCTACCTCATGACCGCACATACGAAACAGTTGTTCAGTTCTCCCAGATTACTAGTAGTTCTCTAGCCGGTATTGGTGGGTTACAAAGACTATTTCCAAACTGGACGGATTTATGAAAAATATTAACTAAACAATAAAGATACTTTCATGTACGTTAGAAAGAGTTTTAAGCATATGACTCGGAAAATCAATTCTTTCCTAATATTAGGAAATACATTGTTTATTCACCGTGTTCAGATAACCATTTCTTCTACACATAATCAACATAAACAGTTATTAATTGAAATAAGTGGTATTATATATTTATATGGACATTTCCAGCCTCAAAGTTTAACTTCAAATGACAGTACATGTTGAGATAAGTGGACGTAGGTAATAACCCATGTATATGATATCTCAATTGTCTCAGAGTTACTTTTCATTGATTGTATTACCCTTGCTGATTGGAACCGAATAAAAAACTTTAACTGTAGGGGAAAACACCAATCAATAAGTTTTGATTTTAAGTTATTTTAACTGTAACGCTGAACGAAACGTACTTTTCCAGAGTTTTATTTGCATTTGAAAGATGTTTAAGTACCTCACTGAAGTAGATTGTGATAATTTGATGCAGAAAAAGAAAATACTTCTAAAACTCACTAAACTAACGCAGACATTTTTTTTAGATATCCACGTTATTATTAAGAATAGCAAAACAGGTAGAGCAGAACAAAATCGTTGTCGTTATTTGTCGTAAGAATGAATAAGTTATTGTTGCAACGATACATGAAGCTGAAGAAGCAATGGACTACTGGGGAAAGAGCATTACAAAGGTTAAATACAGCCTTCCTTCGAGATGCTAACAAACTCAAACAATTGAAGATAACTCAACAACAGGTTCCAAGCTCTACAGGATCTACTGAGAGAACAAGAAAATACGATGCAGGACAACTGAAAAGGGATAAAAGAATCACTAACTTCAACGTGTGAGGAGGTTCTGGGTCCTAAGAAGCATCATCATAAGGAATGGATCTCTATGGGAACCGTCAACAAGATTCAAGAAAGGAAGAACAAGAAGACAGCAATTGACAACAGTCGAACACGAGCAGAAAAAGTCAAAGAACAAGCAGACTAAGCAGAAGCGAACAAACAAGTGAAATGAAGCACAAGAGATGACAAACACAGATAAGTGGAAGATTTAGCAACGACAGCAGAAAAAGCTGTAAGTGAATGAAATATGAGACAACTATATGAAATAACTAAGGAAGTAGCTGGAAAATGTACAAAACCGCAGCAATTATTCAAGAAGGGAAAGGGCTAGCCAATCATTGAGATGCAAGATACTGAATATCCATTGGCCGGATACCATCAGCAACAACCTACTATGGCAGAGAACAAATCAGCTTCTTGCTGAAAGGGAAATAGGAAAAGGTGGATAGGACACATTGTGGAAATCATCGACCTGCATCACGAGGTAGGCGCTAACTTGGAATCCTGAAGCTAATAGAGAATGAGGAAGACCAATGAATACAGTAGGTCGGCAATTGGAGGCAAACATTAAAGGGATGAAGAATGACTGACAAGGATTGTCCAAGACAGAGTTTGATGGAGAATGCTGGTGGGCAGCCTACGCTCCTCTAAGAGGGTTAACAGGAGTAAATTGTAATGATACGAGTTGTTAAACGGTTTATACATGATACGTTGAGTTAATTACCTTGTATATGTAATTGAAATCGCTTAAGGACTGATTAATAGCTCATATATGATACTTATCACCACGCTATTCGTTAATGATGCATCTATCCTGACATGTTGATCAAATGGTATCCGGAATATCAATAACACGATAAGACCAACCTTTTTTCTAATGTAAAGTGCTTAACAAACTAACATACTTTAAATGCATCTGTTTTCTAACGAAAATGAAAACTTCGTTAGCAACTTTACATTACAATGTCACCAATCATACTGCTGTTATTTTCTTTGATGACCTGTGCTGAGTTTCTGTATTAACCGAACTGTAAGAGCTTATCATGATTTTTCCATTGTTCTGATGTTTATCAACTTGTTCTACTCATAAAAATATCAGTAGTATCAATAGAAATATTCAAATTAATGATGGTTGTGTTAAAAGCTGTCTGATAGTAGTTCGAGTATATTCAGTCATCAATTTGAATATTTTCTATCAAGTATTTGTGACAATACATTGTAGATCAGGTGCAATTTTACAGAGAGACCCAATCAAGTTCATTGCAAGATTGGTGAAAATTTAATTACAGCGATATGTTTTAGTTATGTAAAACTTTTTAACATTATTCAAAGTAATTAAGTTGTTTACATGGATGCCGGTTAAGTGCTCTTGCGCGAGACTTGTTGATCCTGGGTTTGAATCTCGCGAGGCAGGATCGTGGATGCGCACTGCTGAGAAGTCCAACAATAGAACGAAACAGCCGTTCAGTGCTTCTAGGTTTTCCATGGTGGTCTAGCTTCAATTGACTCATGATCTCAACTATATAAAGTTACTACAAGCTCCACGAAACCCCCTTTTGATGATAAAATTTAATTCAAGAGAATATATTGTTCCATATACAGCATACTTCCCTATCCTTGCTCTTTATATGCTGGCTGAAATGTATCAGGATTCGCCTTAGTTGAAAAACGATAGATAGTTTACAACTAGACAGTATTCACCTAAGATTTTGGTAAGTGCTGGATTGAATGTTTGGAACATTGACCATTTGGATTACTTAGAAAAATGTTGTTTGTAAAGGCATATCCTCATTTTGTTAGCCTTTACAATATAATCTTAGTGTTAATTTTTTCCCAACATTATTTAGATAGGTAACCCTCAGCTACTTCAGAGCAAGTACTATTTAATTCATTCATATTCCATTAAGCTGTAGAAAGAATATCCTGAAAGTTATTCTTTTATTGAAAAATGAGTGACTTCATTTATAATGGGTCCTTACAAAGACATTGAAGTTAAGTTTCAACTGTACAGTATTTAATATTTAGGAATATATTGTACAGTTCAAAAAGAAATAGAATGACCATAGACTTAAAAACATTCTATACTGTAATCAGTCCTAGTGTAGAACCACTGCATTACTCCTGTTACTCCTCATGAAGTAGCATAAGCCACCCACAAGCATTCTCCATCCAACTCCATTTTAGACAATCCTTTCCAGTTGCTATTCATCCTTTTGATGTCTGCCTCCGATTCCCGTCGTAATGTGTTCTTCGGTCTTCCTTTTTTTTCCGCTTCCCTTCAGGATTCTAGGTAAGAGCTTGCCTCGTGATGCAGTTTGATGATTTCCGAAATGTATGTCCTATCTACTTCCAATATCTTTCCCTAATTTCCTCTTCATTCGGAAGCTGGTTTGTTCTCTTCCACAGTAGGCTGTTGCTGATGGTATTCAGTCAATAACAGACATTGAGTATCATGCGTAGACAATTGTTTTTAAGTACTTGTACCTTATTGATGATGGTTGTAGTAGTTCTTAAATTTCAGCTCCATACAGTTGAACTGTGTTGACGTTCGTTTTGAAGATTCTTACTCTGATGTTAGCTTGTAAACAGTTGTTTTGAGTTCCATATGCTCTTCATCGGTAGGAATAATGTTGTTGCATTGTCAATACTTGCCCTTACGTCTGTATTAAATTTTCCTTGTTCGTCGTTGATGCTATCCAGGTAAGTGAGAGTTTTCACTTCTTCCACAGTTTCTTCATCAAGTGAGATTGGATGGGTGTCCACTGTGTTGTATTTGAGGATCTTGGTTTTCGCCTTGTGTATGTTGATTATTTGGACAATGAGGTTAAGAAAATTAAAAATAAACTTTGAAATAAAATTAGAAAAAGTTGGCTTTCTTGATGAATTGGTCTCCTTTTTGGAAGTCCTCAAAAATCATTGTCAATTGTTTTTGTTATGTTGGGCTGTCGTATGATTCTGATTTTGACATTTACGTTTCCTATATGCGAACTCAACCTATCACTTTGGTGTGAAGATAAGAAATGAATGGGGAACTTTGTTAGATAGCCGAATAAATTATGTACACGTGTTCATTCTTAAACACAGTTATTTGTCCATGGGGTAATTGAACCAAATTTCAGCTAACTGTATTCATCAATAAACAGATATCACTTAACTTTTGGTTCAACATATGTACATAAGCATGTGACATGTATTGATTGACCCAGCCTAGTCTTAGACTTCCTAGTAGTGTGTATAACGACTTCAATCACAAAGCATTCCCCTCTCAAGTTGAGTACAATATATGTAGATCAGAAAGCTGGAATTCAATGAGCTTTCAGTAGATATAGACTCTGCCAAATATTTCATAATCTCCAAACTATTTAGTAGTATGGAACGGATCTGAGAATTTCTGAATCATTAATTACAATTAAGACGATTAATTATTCTATAGACACTTCATAAAATCTTTATTTTTCAATAGATATTACTAAAAATATATATAAAAAGGCTAGTTCTATCGAAAAAGTTTTCATTATGATGAAGTATCTTATTATAAAGAAAATAATAAATCAACATAATCATTATATACAAGCAGGTGGCTATTAGGACTCAATAGCTGAGTCGATAACGCGATGGTATTTGAAGCGAATGGTACTGGGTTCAAGTCTCGGAGTGAACATCAACTCTGAGATGTAGATACATCCAGCTGATGAGTACCAAATAGAACGAAACGCGCTTCCTGGATTCCACTGCTAGCTACCATCAATCTTTGTTTATAATACTTGTGACTTCAGGTAATATCGAGGTAGTCCGAACAGGGTGCATATATGCCAATAAGAGACTGATAAATTGCAGTCCGAAATAACAATAGTAAGATACGAGTAAACAACATCAAGTGAATATCATTATATACATTATCACATTTAATTATTTTGACATAATTATAGTTATTCCACATTTTCAATACAGACATACTATGGGTTTTATTCAAATTCAGCCAGATCTGTTGGGAGATATCAACTCACTGAAGACATCGGTGAATGATTGCTCAACTTCGTGAATTGGTTGAAGTAAGACATCAACACCGTTAGATGCCGGCTCAATGGTCTAGTGGTTATGCGCTCGCGCGCGAGACTGATAGGTCCTGGGTTCGAACCTCGCGAGGTGAGGTCGTGGATGCGCACTGCTGAGGAGTCCCACAATAGGACGAAAGGGCCATCCAGTGCTTCCGGGTTTTCCATGGTGGTCTAGCTTCAATTGACTCATGATCTCAACTATTAAAATTACTATAATATTCACAAAAACCCTTTCAGATTTACAAATGTTTAGTAAATACATTCTGTGACGACTATGTACACAAGTTAGTGAGTAATTATGTTTAATTGTTAACCCACACAAAATACATACGCACGTACACACACACACACAACATGGTTGAAAGTACAATAGAACAAAATCTTACTCAAGGTCAAAGAAGGACAGTTATCATGTATGACTCATAGACTTTAAACCTGTTGGTCAAGATGGTATGATAGTTGTTTAACAAAAATCTAGACACATTTTCATATACTGTTTTCAATTCCAACTTCAAAATGTTTCCTCTGACAAAGGTTGTGTGAAAGACTGAAACCCGTAGAAGATTCTGTTATTTTTCTTTTGAAATAATATATTTTTAGTAATGTCATTAACCAGGCCAGTCAGTTATACACAATATAGGATCTGACACGAATATCCATTGGTTCGAGTTGCGAGATCTATCAACATAGCGAAGTGAAATTCTCAAGATAAATGATAGAGTAGTGTAATGAGCAGAACACGACTGGGGACAATCGAATGTATTTAAACAAACATTACAGACTATCTCAGTAAATTCTGATAACCATAGAATAGACATTTAATTTGCAAATTAACAACCAATAGTCTCAGTCTTCCCTGTTTCTTCTTTAATTCCATTGTTCGTGCATTTTCGTACCGATTGTGCTTCATTCCTGTTCTTTCCTTATCGATCTTCTGCCAAAATACATTCTATGTCTGACCATCACCATATACTACTTATATGGATATAAGTAGACCACACCACAGTAGTACCAATGTTAGTAGGAAAAATAATACAATTGAAGAAAGAATTAATTTGTGGGAAAGGAAATTACAAGATGATTTTACAACTCAAGATATAAGGGGGAGATAAAGAGGAACACACTATATGCTGGACTGATACAGGCATATCAAGTGTCTATGTACACATGCTAATTCGAAGCTAGATGGCAGGTGAGAGGTGCTTAGGTTATCTGGCAGTGAGTGAATTTCCAATTTTACGACATTTTTAGGGCCGGATTTTTCGGTTCCACCATCTTTATAAGCCATTATACGTTCCATGTCTTTCTTACTGTCTGTACAGTGTAAAACAAAACATGCAATTAATTGGAACCGCTTATATATTGTATCAAAGTCTTGACTTAAATATTTGACGGGCAGATAAATATACATATTACCAATCACTTGAGCATATAACTAATTCGGTTATCTTTAACAATTTCTTATTCACTCAGTCTTGTCATGCACCAGTTCTGGGTTGAGTATATTAGGAGTATATTTCATTGTTTGATCGGTCTACCTCACAAAATAACAGTCTATCTGCGCTAGAGTTCATGTTTTGTCAGGTTATTGGGAAAAGCAATGGGTTTCTTAGTAGTGATTTTTACCCCATAATAGGTGTGTCTGTAATACCATTTTGAATTGTGGAAATTAATCACTTATGAGATATATATTGTGAACTGTCCTAATTTGAAATAAGTTCTTACTTCAATGTTGATGATCCACTGGTTTATAGAAACAGGTATTCATTATCTTGTGAATATGTCGTAGTATAGATTGGGAGTTACTTTACTTAAATTAAATCTCATAGAAAAGCTTATTCATATTTTACCTATGTAGAATGTTTTTAGTAAATGTAAAAGAAACTTGACGTTTTCGAGATGACGATTTCTTGGAAATCATTGATTATGAAGTGGAACTAGACCTGATGTTAGAATTTCTTTACTTATTTCAATAAGGATAATATAATAAATTAGATCTTAAAGTATCTTCTTAATCTATCTAACTTAAATATAACTTAGACTATTGGCTTAGTTGGTCAACATAAATAAAGAAACGGAGAACCAAGATTGATAAATGTACAGTGATAAATGATTTTCAGTTGTATATATAAATATATATATATATAATATACCCTTGTTACTTACTTACTTACGCCTGTTACTCCCAATGGAGCATAGGCCGCCGACCAGCTTTCTCCAACCCACTCTGTCCTGGGCCTTCCTTTTTAATTCTATCCAATTGTTTTTCATTCTTCTCATGTCTGTCTCTATTTCTCGGCGTAATGTGTTCTTTGATCTTCCTCTTCTCCTTCGACCTTCAGGATTCCATGTGAGGGCTTGTCTTGTGACACAATTGGGTGATTTCCTCAAAGTGTGCCCAATCCACTTCCAGCACTTCTTCCTCATTTCTTCCTCCGCTGGAATCTGGTTTGTTGTCTCCCACAGTAACTTGTTTCTGATAGTGTCTGGCCAACGAATCCGAAGTATCTTGCGTAGACAACTGTTAATAAACACTCGTATCTTCTGGATAATGGCTTTCGTAGTTCTCCACGTCTCTGCCCCATACAGTAGAACTGTCTTGACATTTGTATTGAAAATTCTAACCTTGGTGTTGGTTGACAATTGTTTTGAGTTCCAGATGTTTTTCAGCTGTAGGTATGCTGCTCTTGCTTTGCCGATTCGTGCCCTCACATCTGCATCTGATCCACCGTGTTCATCAATGATGCTGCCCAGATATGTAAAGATTTCCACATCCTCCAAAGCTTCTCCGTCAAGTGTAATTGGATTGGTGCATATTGTATTGTATCGGAGAGTCTTGCTTTTCCCTTTGTTTATATTGCGACCTACTGCTGCTGAGGCTGCTGCTACACTGGTCGTTTTCTCCTGCATTTGTTGTTGCGTTTGTGATAGAAGAGCCAGATCAGCCGTGAAGTCTAAATCGTCAAGCTGCATCCTGCCTGTCCACTGTATCCCGTGCATTCCTCCAGATGTTGACGTCTTCATGATCCAGTCGATCACCAGGAGAAAGAGAAAGGGTGAGAGTAGGCAACCTTGCCTAACACCGGTCTTTACCTCGAACGAGTCGGTGAGTTGTCCTCCGTGGACGATTTGGCAGTTTAGTCCATCATAGGAGTTCCGTATGATGTTGACTATCTTCTCAGGCACGCCGTAGTGTCGAAGAAGCTTCCATAGTGTCGTCCTGTCCACGCTATCAAATGCCTTCTCGTAGTCGATGAAGTTGATGTAGAGTGATGAATTCCATTCGATTGATTGTTCCACAATGATACGTAGAGTTGCGATTTGATCTGTGCACGATCTATCCTTACGAAATCCAGCTTGTTGATCTCGAAGTTGAGCGTCCACGGAATCCTTCATCCTGTTTAACAATACTCTGTTGAAGACTTTTCCTGGTATTGAGAGGAGAGTGATGCCCCTGTAGTTGTCGCACTTGCTCAGATCGCCTTTCTTTGGTATCTTGATGAGAAGTCCTTCTTTCCAGTCTGTTGGTACATGTTCTTCGTCCCAAATCTTACTGAAGAGGATGTGGAGTATCTTGGCAGTTGCTGTTACATTTGCTTTCAGTGCCTCTGCCGGGATGTTGTCTGGTCCCGCTGCTTTGCCACTCTTGATTTGTCTAATGGCCATGCTGATCTCTTCAATTGTTGGTGGGCCAATATCGATTGGGAGGTCTGTGGGTGCTGCTTCGATGTTGGGTGGGTTCAGTGGAGCTGGTCGATTCAAGAGTTCCTTGAAGTGTTCTACCCACCTGTTTCGTTGTTCTTCAATATCGTTGATTACTTTGCCTTCCTTGTTTTTCACTGGTCTTTCTGGTTGACGGTAATTTCCAGCAAGTTTCTTTGTTGTATCATACAGTTGTCTCATGTTTCCCTCTCTTGCAGCCTTTTCCGCTGTCATTGCTAAATCTTCCACATATTTACGTTTGTCGGTCCTGATGCTCCTCTTCACTTGCTTGTTTGCCTCTGTGTATTCGGCTTGTGCCTTGGCTTTTTCTGCTCTTGTTCGGCTGATATTGATTGCTACCTTCTTGTTCCCCCTTGCTTCAATTTTATCCAGTGTACCAACAGTGATCCATTCCTTGTGATGGTGCTTCTTTTCGCCCAGAACCTCCTGACATGTTGAAACGATTGCCTCCTTGATACCTTTCCAGCTGCTCTCTATGGTGGTTCCCTCTCCATTGAGTAGGTCATGAAAGGCCTCGAACCTGTTGCTGAGGGCTATGTTAAATTCGTTGAGTTTGTCAGCATCTCGAAGAAAGGCCGTGTTAAACTTTTGTGATGTTGTCCGCGCCATTGTCCAGTGCTTCTTGAGTTTTAGTTTCATCTTGGCGACCAGCAAATGGTGATCGGATGCTATATCAGCTCCCCTTCTGGTTCTCACATCCTCCATCGTCCTCCTGAACTTTCTGTTGATGCAGACATGGTCGATTTGATTTTGTGTAGTGTGATCCGGTGAAATCCAAGTGGCTTTGTGTATGTTTTTGTGTGGGAATATGGTGCCACCTATGACCAGTTTATTGAAGGCACATAGGTTTGCAAATCTCTCACCGTTTTCGTTCCTTCCTCCCAGTCCATGTTGTCCCATGACGTCTTCGTATCCAGTGTTGTCCTTTCCAACCTTGGCATTGAAATCTCCCATCAGAATGGTCAGGTCCTTGGTTGGGCACTTCTCGAAGATTGACTGCAGCCTATCGTAGAATTGGTTTTTAGCGTCTTCATCGTAGTCGTTAGTCGGCGCATAGCATTGGATGATGTTCATTGTAATGCCCTCTCTCTTTGTTTTGAAGGAGGCTTTGATGATCCTCGGTCCATGAGATTCCCATCCTATAAGTGCATTTTGTGCTTTTCTAGACAGCATCAGTGCCACTCCTTGTGTATGTGGGGCATTTTCTTCTTCATGACCGGAGTATAACAGAAGTTCTCCTGAAGACAGTCGTTGTTGTCCAACCTGCGTCCAATGTGTTTCACTGATTCCAAGCACTTCCAGGTTGTATTTCCTCATTTCCGCAGAAATTTGGAAGACTCTTCCGGTCTCCCACATTGTCCGGACATTCCATGTACCTATAAAAATTGTCGCTCTGGTTGTTAGAAGGTGCATCGGCCTCATGACTTCCGAAGGAACTCGGCTTTCATCATGAGACGTCATTTTTCCTTCTACTCCCAGGGCAGAGTTTGAATGGTTTGAATGATTTTTTCTGGTTAGCGTTTTTTTAGCGAGTTGATTTTCTACGGGATGGGGTCGCTAACCCCATGACCAACCCTCCTCATTTACCCGGGCTTGGGACCGGCAGTAGCCCCTGGAGGAGCTACAAGCGGAGTTAATATACCCTTGTGGGTCAGGGTAATTTTGCATTGGTTTTCAGGAGAACCAGATACCATACAGATTTTCGCGTGACAACCCAAACAGTACAGCTCAATCCCGTTTAACAGGAGAGCCAGACACTACCCAGGCTTAACCCGAGCAGTACAGCTCAATCCCGCCTAATAGGAGAACCAGACACTATATGGGCTTCAACGCTACAATCTGATTAGTACAGCTCAATCCTGTGGCGCAACCACACAAGTAACAAGCACCCTGGTGGACCATTCGCATCATTCATATACAAATTCACTTCAGATGTATAATTATTCCGATCAGTCATCGCGCAAATCAATTATGCACAGCATGAACAGGCCAAAGTTGACCCATTCCGCTTACCCGACAGTCAAACTCATTACTGTTAGCAATGGCGACATGCCTTACAATGTTACAATGACAATGGCTCTTGAAAACACTGAAAAGCAACCACCAGTATGAATGAAATCGGTCAACTGATAAACCAACTATTCACATGAGCAGTCAGTAAAACTTGCCAAAACAATGCCAAACCATCCACAATGTCAAGACCACCAAGATCATTTTTATCGCATCTGTGAAATTTTCATTTTTCCGACTTTCTAGACCCTGAGTTAGTGGTAGTATTCCTGACAAATGATTTTATCTAACCTAAAATTTATGCATAGATTATACATGAATGTTTATATTAAATTAAAACCTGACATTATATGATGTCATTCACTAGGTATAAACAACGTTTATAACTTAAATATAACTGTTCATTGATATGTAAATGTAAATAAAATCTCATTTACGGTTGTCCGATATATTTTAAATATTAACTAGATAGTTATGTATCAGTCATGTTTTTCGACAACTTTTTTTCAGTGATATTTCGTCAGTGATCAAAAATAATTAGAAAGAAGCCTTAAACATAAGTTTCCAGTTGGTTTACTTAACTGGGCAGCATCATTGATGTACACGGTGGATCTGATACAGATGTGAGGGCACGAATCGGCAAAGCAAGAGCAGCATATTTACAACTGAAAAACATCTGGAACTCAAAACAACTGTCAACTAACACTAAGATCAGAATTTTCAATACGGGGGCGGAAACCTCGAGAACTACGAAAGCCATCATCCAGAAGATACAGGTGTTTATAAACAGTTGTCTACGCAAGATACTTCGGATTCGTTGGCCAGACACTATCAGAAACAAGTTACTGTGGGAGACAACAAACCAGATTCCAGCGGAGGAAGAAATGAGGAAGAAGTGCTGGAAGTGGATTGGGCACACTTTGAGGAAATCACCCAACTACGTCACAAGACAAGCCATCACATGGAATCCTGAAGGTCGAAGGAGAAGAGGAAGACCAAAGAACACATTACTCCGAGAAATAGAGACAGACATGAGAAGAATGAACAAGAACTGGAAAGAACTAGAAAAGAAGGCCCAGGACAGAGTGGGTTGTAGAATGCTGTTCGGCGGCCTATGCTCCACTGGGAGTAACAGGAGTAAGTAAGTAAGTAAGTAAGTGGTTATGTGGTGTGTGCTACAGATGCCGACTCATATCAGTAGTATGTGTTATCAATCAAAAGTGAAATGTCTGATGGCAGAATGTTAAGAAGATCGAAGGAAAGAGAACGAGAACAAAAAATAATTGGTGTGGAAACGGAAGAAAAATGAAGCCTGAGACGATTAATTGACATTTTGCAGAAGGAACAGTTAAGTTTGAGACTGTTGATTCGCAGTTTGCAAATAGAGAATTTTCTGTATGGTTCTCAGATTTTACTGAGAGATTCTGTTATAATGTGTTGAAATACATCCGATTGTCCCCACTTGTGTTCTCGTTCACTACACTCAACACTTGTGAAGATATTATAAACACCTGAAACGATAGCTGTGGATTATTTAAGATAATGTTTATTGCAACATAAAATTAAGAAAACCCAAGTGCTATGAAAAAGGCATTAGATCTAAACTCACTAGGCTGCGGTAATAATTTAATGAAGAGTAAAACTGGAAAAAGGGTTGAGAATGATTCAGTTGCGAAGGCAGTTGAAGGTTAGCCACTAAATCTTATTGAATACGAAAGTTAGTTTTAAGCCTTCTAATTTCTACGGCTTCCACAAATTTTAATATAGTAGGCTTTGATTGTCTATTCACTGCTTTGTATTCCTTGATATCATCCATTTTATATCCCTTCTCAAGTAGATCCTGACCTATCGAACTCCCAAGAACATTTTCCCCTCAGAGTCATAAGTTCTATGGAATATACCCAATAAGACTTGTGGATGCCAACCTTTCTGTTCTTCATGAAGACTAAAATAAATACGTGTATATGAATATTCTTCTTAACGGACTATTCATTTTGCAATTCTGAAAATCAGATTATTCAAGTTGCTTAGGAAAGTTCCATATATGAAAAATATATAGTTCGTTACATCGATCAGTACGTCATATAAATGACGATAAGTAGTTAATATGAAGCCGACCTATCACTCTGCCAACGGATTAATAGTATTGAATAATAATAATCATAAATGGCTTTTCTATCTGACTTTAAAACACAAAAATATAAGGATTAATACTTGAACTGCAAACGTCACTATCAAAATTTGACCTAATAATTTCAAACGAAGTTAACATTAAGTATGCTGATCTTAATGATAAAAACAATGTCAAATCTTCAATATAATTCAATGACAATTATCTATCATCATCTGCGACGACGAGATAGTTGTTCAGTGATCATTAGTTTCCTATAGTATTTCAAATGAGGTCAATTCATGATGAATACCACCTTACTTACTTACTTACTAACTAACTTACGCCTGTTACTCCCAATGGAGCATAGGCCGCCGAACAGCATTCTCCAACCCACTCTGTCCTGGACCTTCCTTTCTAGTTCTATTCATTTTTTGTTCATTCTTCTCATGTCGGTCTCCATTTCTCAGCGTAATGTGTTCTTTGATCTTCCTCTTTTCCTTTAGCTTTCAGGATTCCATGTGATGGCTTGTCTTGTGACGTAGTTGGGTGATTTCCTCAATATGTGTCCTATCCACTTCCATGAATACTACCTACATATTTATAATAGCTAAATGACTAGAAAAGTTGAAATTCTAACATTTCACAACATGCTATTCTTTACTTATCCAAGGAATAAATAACTCTTAAAAGTTAGTTCAAGTTTAAATACTACAAAGAACGAAGGAAATTAAGCAGTTATTACTCACAAGGAATTCTGATCATTCTACTGTCGTGTCATTCGGGTCAGAGTGGCATCTGCATAAAATATGTTTTCGTGTATTCCTATATATATATATATATATATATATATATATATATATATATTTGTGGTGTGAACTTCAACAAGTGAAATGTTACACACGACCAGTATATTTTTCAAGTTAGTTAAGTAGTTAATCCTTCATTTCTTTTGACTCCAGTAAAATTTAAGAACAAATTAAATACTTCATCTACTAGTTCTACGCTCAGATTATTTCAGCATTAGTTTGTCAGTTTTACAAATGACACTTTTAATAATCATCCAGTGTGTGAATCTTCAAGTTCCTTTTCGTTTTCAGTTATTTGATTTTTAGTTCCAACATCTAGCCTATCATGGACTTCTATTGTCTACTGAATCCGTTGAACTAAGTGAACAACTCAAATATACTCTTAATCATCCTTCTACTAATAACTGCTCTTGTCATGTTAGGGAGTTGAGAGTAGTCTGGAGGAAATCGTGAACCTAGATTTACTTCTGTTTGACACTCGTTAACCAGCTGTGAAGTCCGTCTTGAAGGAATTCATGCTTCCCATGGAATCTGAAATTGTGTGACCCATCTTCATAGTTTAAGACTCTATCACAGATCTTTTCTGTCCGTCACATACATACATATATACATACTATGTGAAGGATTATGATACCAACTAGTTTCCTAAATAAAATCAAGTGGGCAGAGCTTGAATATTTTGAATTAATTAATAAACGTAGAATACTTTAATAACTAATTCACAGTCAACATAGTTTGAATTTTGGTATCAACTTATACAATCGCCATTATTTTTCAGAGCATAATGTATTTGAAAAACCGCACTTCCATGTGATTAGTGTAATGTCTATTTTTATCCCCTTATAGGTTCTTAACGAATATTATAGTCAGCTATGTCTTTAAATTGAAAACCATCTAAAACTCTTTCTGGAGTTTTAGTCGTGATATGTGACATTTGGGGACGACAGATAATTACTGACGATTTCCAGTGATGATTACATAATACGATCAATATGGATCGTAAAATGTCAACTCAGAAGCTTGTGGTTTTTTAGACTTATATATCCTAGATTCCAGGCATTTATAATCATTGGTGGTCTATGATTACAACCATCAAGATACTAGAAAGCATCCACTTACCTCTCTTTTTCGAGAGCTCATCAACTGATATATTATACTAAGTGTAACAAGGCATGCGAATCCAACTGATTTCGTTCTGGATGAGTAAAAATAGAAAGACCAAATCGTTTAAAATAATAGTAATTTTTATAGTTTATATACATTATAGGGTAATGGGCACTGTAGATAAGGTGTGTATTACTGACAGGAAATTCACGTAGACTGGATTGTATTTTCGTAAATGTGTACCGAATGATTATGAACTTCTATGAAAGATGTATCTGACAAAAATTTACAATTCTTGTATGTACAGCTATGGTGTTTATGATGGCCTTGTCCATGACAATTGTACTGAAAGTCTATGCAACTGAATATTTCCTTAGTGCCCTCAAGTAAGTATTTTAGTTTATCATGAATTTGTGCTGCAGTAGGACGTTTGTGGGGATTATAAGACCACATTTGACACATCATTTCCCATAATTCATCGTTCACTAGTATAGGTCTATCTAATGTCGACGGTGGTAATAATCTTTGACAATTTGTTTTTTTTTTCAACATCTCTCTTGAAATGTCCGAGTTACAATTTGTACTGTTATTCTTGTTGTTACTAATATTATGCTCTGATAACATACCAACTAATTCTTGAAATGTTTTAATCTCTTGAAATGGTTCACGTTTTTCCAAATGAAACAATTCCCATAACAATAAACCATATTGCCATATATCTGAACTAAAATAAAATTTATGTTGTAATAATGCTTCAGGTGGTAGAATTCGTAGAGGTAACTTTTTTCTTGGCGTCAATACACGATAATATTCATCGATTAATTGATCTTCATTAAATTCACCATCAATATTATAGATTTGATCATTTGTTAACCCATTAATTGGTGTCATTTGTACAGCTAAGCCAAAATCACTAATCTTTGGTATATAATTATGATTAATAAGAATATTTCTAGTTGCTAAATCTCTATGTATTACATAATTCTTTACCAGATATACAATACCTGATATAATTCCATAAGCAAAACGATATATCTCTTTTACAGTTAATCTATATTCTCCCAATGTTATTCTATCATTAGTATTCATCTTGTTGTCTTTCATATAGAATTTGGTCAATTGAACTTCTTCATAATTCATTAAACTATCTATCATTTGATGTGAATGACATTGAATAAAATGAGCTAAACTTTTGTATTTACAACATTCAAGAATCAAATTGACACCATTCAATGGGCATCTATTCCTCTTGAGGTTACTTTCAAACATGATTCCAATCATTCTAATTATGTTATCACAATTAGTTAAGTTGGATAATATACGTATTTCATTTTTTAAACATAATAATTGACTACTATCATTATTACTATTATTATTGTTAACAGTAGTATTTTCAACTATTGATGATATTTTCATAGCAACAATATAATTGTCCGTATCCTCTTTTAATAATATATCATTGAATTGATTATTTAATGTATCTTTTATATATGAACTATGTAACCATGCTTTAAATACTGAACCATAATGACCTGAACCAAGTGAATCATTAGATCGTTTAATAAATTTACTCGGTATAATCCATTTATTAATTTGATTCATAGAATGATTTGCATTAGTAGTAGTAGTAGTAGTTGTTGTTGTTGTTGTTGTTGTTGTGATATCAGTAGTATCTTTATTAGTAGTATTAACAGTGAAACCTAATAATTGACTTAACACTTGTTCAACAGATTTATAATCTTTATTCAAACTATATGATGTTGATAATAATGATGATAATGATGCTTTATAATGATATGAATGAAGACGATTATAAATATGTTTATATAGAATATTTGGAAGTGATATCTCGGAAGTACATTGATTTTTATAATTGATTTTATAACATAACCATAGAATGATACCCAAGGTGAGAAGAATTAATATTATTGGTAATATAATGAAACATATCCATGAAATGATCTTTTTCATCATAATCTGTAATTGGATAGTTTCATTAGAACTCATTAAAGTAGTATCTAGGTAAATTAATTTGATTTGTTTAAATGTATGACCTGCGATATTTGTAGCTAAACATTGATAATGTGATTGATTTAAAGTCTCTTTTAATGTGGTTAGATGATAGATACATGTTTGAATTTGTTGATCATCCTTTATGCTGATATTAAATGGTACTTTATTATCATCTATTGAACATGTATGTACATTGAACCATTTAATAAATGATTTATTATGATTATAAATTGCTTTCATCCATTGAATAGTTGGTTTTGGTAAACCAATCGCTTGACATATTAATTCTATACTATTTTTAGTTATATTAGTAGTATGAATAGTGTAATTGAATAGAGTAGATTGTTGTAAATTTGTTTTAATGAATTGTATATTTTCAATTGGTTTCAAAATTTGCGGTTTATTTTGTTTAAATGTATGAATTTTAATTACATATTGTTCAGTTTTATATGCGCATTTTAAATGAATAACAAGCGGTTTGTTTAAATGGATTACTTTTTTAACCTTGAAAGAATAGGGGGATAATATCCAGGATGTATTATGAATCAAATGATCTTCAGTATTATTTTGTGTATTATTAATAGTCAATTCAGGCCATTCCTTTCGTTTAAACTGTTCAGGTTTTGTATATAGTTTACGTATACACTCTAAACTGATAAATGTACTTTGAACTAGAGAAATTTCTGAGTTGTTATAGTGTGAATTTACTTCATAAAATTGTGAAGAATTATTTAATTCAATAACAAAATATAACTGCTTCTTTCCTCGGATACTTTGAAGGTCACGATGGTTTCCAGTGTTGTTGAATATATCAATGACATTGAAATCATTCAATAATGTACAACTTTCATGACTATTAAAGTGTATTCCTATTTCATAAACACTACTACATCTTACACATAATTGTTTAGGCCAATCATTTAAATACAAATTGTTTAGATGACCTAATTCATTGGGACGTTCCCATAAGTTTCCTGTTTGATTCAGTACTATCATAGGATAATTGGTTACATTGTAAAATGGTATTAATTTGAAGATATGTTCGAATGTTTTATTATATGTTGTATAGTTTTGAATATGATTATCCATTGAAATGAACCAAGTTACATGATTTGGATAATGATAACCGAATCTTTGAGCTATACTTCTTTCCATATCATTTGGAATACAATGTAGATAAGATTGTTGTGTAATTTGACTTTGAAGATTTTCAACATTTCTAGTTAATTCCAAGATAGATTTGACAATGAATATCTGGAATGTTCTCTTTATCTCTCCATATCCAATAGATAAGGTCATTGTTTGATTGGGTAAATTCATTTTTATTTTTATAAAACATTTCCAAGTATCTTTAGTACGGATTGGATTGATTTGTGTTTCTTTGGTTTTCTGTTCAGATTTAGGCATACCATGTTTCATAAGAATACAGAATGGTTGATTGTCAGTTTCATGTTCTGTCCAAAATGATATATTCAAGTTAACGGAATTGTTTTTGATGAGAAGACTTAAAGTAGAATTGTCACTAAACGAGGACTTATTGTCACCTAAAACCATACAGTTACAATGATAACTTATGTGAAGCTTATTTGATATTTGATTAGTGGTCTTTACGATTTGAATTATTCTTTGACTTATAGGTGCCATTCTATCTGGTGTAGTTACTTCACAAAGTATAAATGTGTTATTTACTGATGAATTAGTTTCATTCGAAGTTTTCGATAGATCTAGATCATATTTTGAATAAGCATAAAGTATTGAAAACTTATTAAATGTTTGATGTGTAGTCAAACATTCTGTTCTTTCCCATGGACTTTGTTCATCAATCTGATAATGTTCTTGGAAATCAGATATATTAGAAAGTTTTACATTATCCTAAAAATATAATAAGTTTTAGAGTATAGTCTAAGTAAGATTTTTCACAATTAAACAGTTAGATTCTCATTATAACTTATTTGAAAACTAAAGAGTAATTTATCAAACAAAACATAGTTGGAAATTGATCAGTTTTTCCTATTCACAAGAGAGTTAAACAATTTAGTACATTTCAATGGTTGAGATCATGAGTCAACTGAGGCTAGACCATCATGGAAAACCTAGAAGCACTGGACGGCCATTTCGTCCTCATGTGGGACTTCTCAGCAGTGCGCATCCATGATCCCAACTCGCCAGATTCGAACCAAGGACCTTTCAGTCTCCCAAGTGAGCGCTTAACCTCTAGACCACTGAGCCGGATGGCGCTCATCTCTGTTAATGTCTAACTTCGAACGATCCACGAAAGTGAGCGACACATCCACTATTTTCTTCAGTGAGTTACTATTCCCACAACAGACCCGGTTGAACTCCGCTGGTCACTGTCTCTCACTAGAACTCCCTCTGAAGCCAGTCACCAATGAGTATATGTTGATTAATATCAGAAGAAGTTTTTCCTGGATCGTGGATGCGCACTGCTGAGGAGCCCTACATAAGAACGAAACGGCCGTCCGGTGCTTCAAGGCTTTCCATGATGGCTAGCTTCAACTGACTCATGATCTAAACTATTGAAATTACTATAGTATCCACAAAAACCTCTTTTGATATTAATTTTAGTACAATTTAAAGTAACTATATATATATATATATATATATATATATATATATGATTTGCAATAATGAAATAACACTTTTCAAGTAGATATGTTACGTAATAATCCATGTTCACAAACCGAACCTTATTATCCAAAAGAAGTTTGTACAACCACTCTCGCTACTTTGGTCATCGGTATAGTGAAGTTTGTAGCAGGAATTTGATAAACAATTTTCATATTCCTACCAATTTTCGTATATTTTTTTTGTATTTTACTTATTCTCAACATTTGTCCCTTGATTCTTACATAACTGTTATATTACTGACCATTGATCAAGATATTTTGTTTTGTCCTTTCTTCTCTTTTTATCTATTATGTAACGTAGCAACAACTTGATTTTCGAATAATTACTTTGATTATTATTAATCGTCTTTCTTTCAATTATTTGATGTTAATATCAGAAGGGGTGTTTGTAAATATTATAGAGTAATTTTAATAGTTGAGATCATGAATCCATTGAAGTTAAACCACCAGAGCCTCCAGGTTTTCCATGGTCATCTAGCTTCAATTGATTCAGGATCTCAACTATGTTAATGTTAGTTTATAATCGATATGTCATTATATGGAAGATTATTTATACATTTTTTTTTCAAAATAATATACTTATGTTTTTAGAACAGATAACTCCTCCTGTAGCTCCTCCGGGGATCTACTTCCAGTCTCAAGCCCAGATAAAGGAGGAGGGTTAGGCATTGGGTTTAACAACCCCACCCCGTAAAAAGCCAACTCGCTAAAAAACAAAACGTTAACCAGAAAAATGTACTTACTTGATTTAAAATTTTCCATCTAAAACATAATTTACTTATTGGCTTATGTACAATATATTTTTGTGTATAACTACCAATACATATTAAACGTAATAGTTTAGTATGTTGCTTTATACGAAATATTAAAACTTCATTAGAATATTTAATTAACCAATTTATATTATTTAAAAAAGAATGACTACTTATATTCATTAATTTATAAGTAGTATATTCTATTTCCTTTATAGATTGTAAATATATATGAATGATAGGTGATATAACTAGTGATTGTAATGGCCATATTGGTTGTATAATACGTTGTTCATTCATTTGTTTATAATTACATAACATATATAACATAATACGTGGAAATTGTGATTTTAATAAACATAAACCAAAACGATTATCATAATAATATTGAATTGAATGTTTAAATTGTTTAAATGGATACCATAATTGATAACTTGATTTATGTGGTGTTAATTGATAATCAATCGAAAATAATGAGGAATCTTCTTGATATGTACTATTTAATCCAGGACATGGTATAAGCATTGGTTGATTACGTATAATATCTAAATGAATAGTTGTCATAGTAACTGAATTCATATGAAGAAATACACTACCACAATATGTCTTCATACTTTTTAATTTGAATATAATATTTGAATGATTTATGAATTGAATTTGTTTAAATAAACATTGATCTTGTTCATACCATGGACAACATGGACAACAAGATGGTTCATTTGGTAACCAATTGATGATACTTATATTATAACTATTCGAAGACTGACAACATTGATATAATCCACGAAAATGAGTACGTAAATTATCAGTATTATTCTTCGGTAGTTGAATTAAAAGTTTACTTTGATTATTATTTATTTGATCCATGATAACTATTGGTTTGAAGTTCAATGGTATAGTTGAAGGAATATACCATTCGTTACCAAATGAACAAGATAATTCTATGATTGTATTATTTATTAGTATATCATATTGATGATGATGTTCATTTTGTTTTAATTCACAGAATGAAACATTTGGCGATGTTTTCGAAATTGATTTATCAAATAGTAATAATATAATGAATAGAAACCCTATTAGCAGCATATTTCAATGGATTAAATCGGGATGAATATGTAGTTGTAAAATCTCAGTGAATGAAGTCGAACTAGATCGAACGTATCGTCTAGCAATCTAGTCTAAGCTTTTTCCAAGGAAATCAATGTCTTACATCAATCAACTTGGCGCCCGAATACTATGAAACTATTCGCTCTAATTTAGATGAAAGTTTTTATATATTTCAAGGTATGTTGTTTAAATTTTATAATGAATAATTCATTATTATGGTTGGTAACATATTACATTGATAATATAATTGGATCCATTAGCTGATATATATATATATACACGGAATCTAATAATAACAATACCTGACCAATAAAGTGATAGTATTGAAATTTTAAATAGTTGTCAAGGTTATTAGTAGTATCTACATATATCCAGTTATTTTTGAAGTGAATATAATTGGGAGTAATGATAGAACGAATACTGAATTTAGTTGTTTAGTCTGTTTATAAAACATGAAAACTATAGATAGATATATATATGAGATGATGTACATTATGAATGACTTATAGTAACCTTATTAATTATTAGATAGATATATATGTATATATATGTAACAATATATATTGTATAGACCAATGTTTGTTTATATTAAGATTTATATTAAACTAATAAAGTCATTTTTATAAATTGTAATTTACAATTGAATGAAAAAAAAAACGGAAAAAGTATATTGATTATTTTTTAATAAGTAACTGTTTTTAATACTGAATTCAGTTGGTATTCTTTAGTTGAATCGTCCCATGGATGTTTAGAACTGCGATTGATTAACCTATTATGTGCATACTGTGCGTATTGTCTCGATATGGGCTTAATTCACAAGTATTATAAGCAAAGATGAAAAGTCGCTAGGACTCACTAACTGAGTGGATAACGTGGTGGCGTTTGAAGCGAAAGGTACTGGGTTTGAGTACCAAAGTGAACATCAAGTCTGAGATGCAGATACATCCAGTTGACGAGTCCCAAATGGAAGGAAACGCGCATCAAACTGGATTCCACTGCTAGTCACTATCCATCTTTGCTTGTAATGCTTGTGAATTAAGGCTATATCGAGTCAATACGCACAGGAAGCACATATACCAATAAGAGACTGATCAATTGCAGTCCTAAAAATCAATGGAAAGATAAAAGTTAACAACACCATGTGAATTTAAAATTCACTCCATTGTACAAGCAAGTGGCTATCATAACTCAGTAGATAAGTGGATAACGTGATGGTATTTGTAGCGAATGGTAATGAGTTTGAGTCTCAGAGTGAACATCAACTCTGAGATGTGGGTACATCCAGCTGACGAGTCCCAAATAGGATGAAACGTGAGTTCTGGATTCCACTGCTAGCCATTATCCATCTTTGTTTATAATGTTTTAATCCTAGTTGTACAATATGAATTCTGATTAGTTTAGTTAGGAAAAAAAACAACTAAATAGAATGATTTTTTAACAACTTCTAGGTAGTTATGATTTGAATAACCTTGCTCTTAATGTTTCACTGTATTTATTCTATCATTATATGTTATTTATAGTATATGATAAGTATAAAGATAAATCGTCAGGTATTTGTTGTCATGTGTATTAAATTTGTAGATATACACAATACGACTTAATTAAAGAATACTGTGAACCAATTATCTTCCAGAAAATTCATCCGAAGATAAACAAAAAAGAAAAAGAAGGAAAGGTTCGTTTGGAGGAATGTTATATTTGATTCTTTGTAGAGGCAAAATAATGTAAGATTTTCAAGCTAACTATTTACAGTAGAAAAAGTTTCATGTCAAATCATGATGTCATTAGTTAGTTAAGTTTGATCAAAGGCATTCATCTAGTATTAAATAGGAATAATATATTTGCCTTACATCAACTCGGCGCCTAAATACTGTGAAACTATTCGCTCTAATTTAGACGAAAGTTCTTATACATTCATCTAGTAGTTCGCAGAAAAACTAACATGGTCAGCATTATTCATAAATGTTCATTAAAGCATTTTTTTAAAATGGGTTATTTACTGCCACAAGTTAGTATTACTTTATGTTAATATGATGATCTTTTAAAGCATTTAACAAATCTGTAGACTTTGACAAATAATGTTGTTTTGTACTGACTATATATGCCTTGCATATTTTAAGATTACAAATATGGCGTAATGTAAAAAAAGCTTGGACCAGCTTGCCTGGCGAAATGTTGGATTTACTTTAAATTCATTCGCTGAGATTTGACAAATATATTATTCTTCCTATTTAACGGCTTACATCAACTCGGCGCCCAAATACTGATAAAACTATTCGCTCTAATTTAGACGAAAGTTCTTATACCCAAAATAAATAGCTTTGTAAGTTTTCTACATAGATACTGACCTTATTACTTTTATGAAAGTGAAATACCTTCAGAATAAAAGTGAGAAACGGAAACAACTACTAACATGATTCCAGAATGCAACAGACTTTGTCTACTTTGCTTATAGAATATCGTTATTTGCTAATTGAATGATTGAAAAGTTTAATGAAAATAGATATTTATTCGATTATTCTTATGTTGAATGGTTTCATAATTGTAGACACTTGATAATAATTTGTATATTTGATTTCGAAGAGATTCCTTTTCTTTATCTCACTATCATTATGAATGAAGAAATGAATAAGCTTAGTCATCCAGCGGTTAAATTTAAAAGAATATATTCTAGTAAAAGATCTTCTTTCGCAATATGTCATATGTCTATCCATTTGAGAAAATTAAAAATGAAGTTATCACTATGTAGAAAGTAAATATTTTCAGTTACAAAGCTTCAAAGGTATTAACATTCTAAAATGCAATCTTATATTCACATAATATGACATGATGATATAGTAAGTTTGATGATATAGTAAGTTTCAAAAAAAAGACTGTTTCATTATATATATATATATATATATATATATATATATATATATCGCCAATAAATATACTCTATCTGGACCAGTTACAGTCTTCTGGTTTGCGAGTTATCAAAGGGACCAAGTCGTTTTCGGGCGCGCAATCTTATTGTAGTGGTGATCATAGTCAATCGCGACTCGACGCCATCTACACATACATAGTCGTTTATTCTCGTTCTGTGTTCAAAAACATGCTTACTAAACTGTTTACGTATTTCGCGTTTCCTTCATTTCTATTCCCTTATTTTCTCCGTTTCCTTCTTCAAAATCAACTCAATATTCTTCTCAATTACACAGAACCTGATTTGTTATTATTCTATTATCTCTTTTTTTCCTTTTTCTATCTTCCTTTTTATTCAAATATGGTAAACGTTGTGATAACATTATTGAAACTTTTGTATTATTGCATTTCTGAAGAAACCCGAAATGGTCTCTTTACAACACTTATGTACCCATAAGATGTTTGTGAATATTAATAATCCTGAGAGATCCCATACTAAAGTGAGATGACTGTCCAATGCTTACATTTTCAAAGGTTCTCTAAGAGAGATTGGTTGGAGATTGCAATCTTAACAAACCATACTGGCGAATTCGGTTCTTCGAACTTCCAAACTTGTGGGCAAGTATTGACATTCACAAACGAACACTGACGTTAGAGTTACTTTTCTTGTTCGCAGCCTGGATTGTGAGGCGCAGGCCCACGAACAGATAAACAAAACAGAGAAGGGTATGCTGGAACATGGACATTTCACAGAACTAAAAATTTAAAATACGACTGAAAACTTTCGTATAAATTATCCTGGACTGTTTTTGATCAAGTCTAAAGACTCTACAAATATTCAGTGTTTGGCAACGCCTTCGAAGGATACTAACTCATTCAAATTAGAAGTCAGGGGTGAATGAACTTGAACACATATTTGGAAAGTTACCAATATGTTGAGAAGTGTCCGATTTAAGCTGGTTAGTACTTGCGATGGATGTGTAGTACGGCGTATACACCCGTGATCTGGTGCAGTCATGTGACCGAGCGCATTCAGCTAAGGTCTCTCCAGCTAAACTATTGAGGTTAGCATCAATGTTGAAGATTGAGTCAACGATTTATTTTAAAGATTTACTTACCGCTACCGTTTAAAAATCATCAATGCGAATAAGAGCACTCTTGTTTTTAGAATACACTCTTTAAAGAATTAAAATAACAATTTATGTTTTAATAATAGTAGCAATATGATAAGACATGGACACCATTCCGTATTTTGCGCCTAATATAGACTTTTACGGAACAATTGAGTCCCGGAAATTCTTCAGGAGACTGAACCCCTCCGACAGAGTTCAGAAAAATCTAGTGTCTGTAGTATCGGTTGATATATTAAGCCCATATGCCTTATTCTAACTTCTGGACAAGTAAATTCACCTATCCATCATGAGTCATGTTTTCACCTTGTTCATTATTCACTTATTAAACCTGACCATTTTTATATGAGTGTAGGTGTGTGTACACTTCTTATCCTATTTATCACATGTCTGTCATTTATTCTTGTCTGACTATAAATGTTGATTAACTCTTGATTAAAGTGAGTTGACGTATCCGCCATCTCCAAAGCGTGTCATTTTTGTTCCGCTCGCTGATATTTACTCATGTGTTTATAACTTTCTAACCTGCGCCATTTGTCAATAAAACTGTAGCTGCCGCTTCTCTTTACCTTCTGACTTTATGCACCGTTAAGATTTGTGTTATAACGGTTATCGAGGTGAATGATTAAGGAAGCACGGCACTACATGTCACTGACAAAAAAGTAGATCAGCTCAGGTGTTGTAGTGAAATCAGCTAGTTGTTTGGCCGTATAGCCTTCTCTTAAGATTGTCCAAGCAGTCAGCATAGAGCACGAGAGTCTGAAACACATCTTAGCTGCCAAGCAAAAAAGACATCAATCTCAATGTGCCCGAAAACCTGAAGAAACGATCATTGCTCGCGATGATTCTTATAAAACCATGAACCTTAAAGACAGCCCTGACCTTCCCTTTAGTCTGTAGGACAAAAATGAAGGAATGCTCTAGGAAGAGTTGAAAAAGAAGCTCAAATTTCTCAAAATTAAGTTTCACTTGGGGGAAAGCTTCAAGCGCCGAAGTCAACCAAGTCTCCTTCGTGTAACGTTCACCAACATTGCCGACTTAGGGTATATTCTGCTGGCTAGTCATCTGCTGAAAATCAGAAAGGGGGTTAAAAATACTGCCTGATATACCATATTTTGAGCACAATCTCGTCAGGAACATCCCTGAGGAATCTCATGAGACGTTCTTTCGCTGAGGAAATATTGTGTAAGATGCCTTAGGAAAAATGGACCCTGACTGCACAAACTCTGATAGTTTAGAACGGAAATTCATACAACGGTCTCGGGAGCTCAAGAACATAATGACTTAACAAATGGTGTGACTGATCAATAAGGAAAAGGATTCTATACGCTGGCAAATGAATACAACTTTTACATCCTCCTAAACGGCAGCTGCCACTCCCGCATGATGCAAGGATCAAGCGCGAAAGCAAGTTGGAGCCGAATATTCCACTCGTGGACTGTCAAGATAATGATAAAATGTGTAAGGGACAGGGGCTACCAACTCGGAAAACCCTATGTAGGTAGGTTACCTATCCGTTCACATAAGAATCATTCAGATAAACAGGACGAGGGATCTCACGCGTTTTAAAATAAAAGCAGAAACTGTCCATACATGAATATTGCGAGTTTACCGAATAGAGTGGATGAGTAGCGTGAAATCAGTAATGCTAGTAACACCCACCTGATAGGAATATCTAAAGCATCCATATCTTCTCGAAAGCCGGACCAGGGACTAGAAATACCAGGCAGGTCCTCGTTTTGCAACAACAGAAAAGCAGGAATGGGGGATAGGGCAACTCTCTAACTGACATCTTGCGTGGTAGAACATCAAGTGTACACTCAAGAGTTTATCAGTCCTAATGAATCTGTATGATGCTTAGTAAGATTGTCTAACAACTCGAGTCGCCTATCTGGCGTCATCTATAGGAAGCCCAGTGCTGAAATCGAGTTTGTAAATCGTATGCTGGGAGGATTATATTGCTCTACTCGTCTCGAAAACACTCATATCCTGATTCTAGGAGGCTTCAACCTCCCTAAAGCCAACTTCTCTGAATATTGGAAACACTTTGTGTTATAAAGCAACAAACTATTATCTTTTGAACTGATTTTTACTTGATCTATCCAGAAAGGATAGAATAACACTTATCTTTAGGCGCGCTGGATCGATTATTGAGGGAACAACTATTGGTTGAAAAACTGAGCGGTAATATCTGTTTAGAACCGTTATTTTCCCAATCACCTTGTTTTTATTTTAACTGGACGATAACGAGTGATTGAACTACGTAGACAGTTATTCTTCAGCCAAACCTTAGTTTTGGTCTTACAGTCAAAACAGTAGATCTCAAGTATTTATTCACTTCACTATTTCTTATAAGCATAATATTTCCTGTCATGTTACACTGAATGTTGGAAGGTTTTGCGTGTTTGAACAGGTAATCTCCCGCTTTATCATAGCTTGCACACGATCTAAATAAAGACCTATTCACTATTAGTCTGGTTTCTTCTATCAATAGAATGAGGGTTACCTACAGGCACGAAGTGATATGGGTTTTCTTACTGCACATGATGCTATGTGCTACAAAACAGTCTGTACCGCAAACAGTCCCTCAAAACTACGAGAAAACTACAGTTATCAAGAATCGTACTCTTCGTTTGCTAAGTCGCTAAAACACTATTGGGAGGAATACAATCGAACTGTCAACAACAGCACATATAGGCAATTCAAACATTCAAGGGACCAATGCGCAGAGGCAATAAGAGAAAACAGGCTTTCGTACCGGATAAAGCTTGTCGATAAGTTTGTCTGAATTCTGGAAATTTTATTCTGTCATACGGCTTCTATTTGACAAGCCGAAAATGGAGTTCCCCAACTGCTAGATCCTAATGGCCCAACCAACAATGATGGTGACGTCGCTAACCTTCCGGCTGAACAGTACTTTCGAACGGTTCAACTGGCCCACACTAAGTATATTGATGAGGGCTACATCCGCAACTGCACAGGACTTTCAGAATTGAACCTGAGAGTTGACTTGGTGTACCGGGGACAACAGCAATAAAGAAAGACACTTCTGGTCCGGATATGGACCACTCTACTATACTGAGGGAAGCAGCTTCAATCTTGGCAACATCGCTTAGCGTGTTATTCTCACATTCTCTAAGCCTAGGCACATTACCGGAAATTTGGAAGCTGACTCACACCACATCAGTTTTCAGTGAAGGTCGACACAGCGAAACCTCAAGTTATCGACCGACAGCACTTCTATCTGTACCCTCAAAAATTATGGAGTCTCTGATATGCGACAGTATATATGACAATTTATCACCCATAAACTTCATTTCACGCCAACAAAATGATTTCAGAAAAAGTCACTATTGTATAGTCAACCTGCTGACTACGGTGTACAGATGGACAACTATCCTTGATCTCAAGGGGAAGGTTGATGTCATTCACCTTGACTTCTCAAAAGCTTTTGAAAGGGTCAACCATATATGTCTTATCAATGAGCCCAGACGATTAATAGTCAAACCACCTCTAATTGACTGACTCACTTCACATTTTGAGGTCAGGGTTAACTGCACTTTCTCTCAGGCTATGGAATGCCCTAGTGGGGTCCTCCAGTATTCTTCTCTTGATTTATATAAACGATCTTCCACAACGGGTATCGTCAGAATTATTACTTTTTGCTAATAATGTGGAACTCTGGAGAGAGATACCCAACCAAGAGGATATACTGGCGCTTCGGAAGGATCTGACTCGACTTCAAAGTTGGGCAAACAACAACATTTAACACCTCGAAGTGTGAAGTAGTCCATTTGAGACAATATACGGACTGCGAATATATCTCAGATAACTCATCGGAAGTTGAAAAAGACCTAGAAGTGTTATTGCCCTATGAAGTCTTTTGCTAAGTGCGACAAAAATACTTTAGAGGTGACCTTCTGGTGACTTACGACATCCTTAATACCTCTAGGCGTCCTCTTAAACACCTACTAAGGCTTAGTCTCAACACGAACCTTAGGGGGTAACACCTAGAAACTGGAGATACAACATAACGGA
This sequence comes from Schistosoma mansoni, assembly GCF_000237925.1. Lineage (NCBI taxonomy): Eukaryota > Metazoa > Platyhelminthes > Trematoda > Strigeidida > Schistosomatidae > Schistosoma > Schistosoma mansoni. The sequence goes on from NC_031497.1 coordinate 21,049,474, forward strand.
ACGAACTGTTTACACACCTTCTACTCCTCAAGAGTAGTCAAATTCTAGAACTTGCTGCCGGATGAGCTAGACAAAGCTACTTCTCATGGGTCCTTTAAGGAGAAATTTGACATATTCTTAAGGACAAAAGACAGTATCTCGCTAACTTACTAATTCTCTTTTATTGTTTAATATACCTAGGTTCTTACATGAAGGTATCGGTGATCCACTTCTACTAGGTAAGGAAACCCGTTAAGTGAAGACTTCTTCTATATCATCCAAAACCATTTGAACCAATTGAAGTTTTAAATGATGAAAGACTTTATAAAGTTATGCGAGGCCAACTTGATACTTCGTCTTGACCTTGTAGGTCAAATGTAGTATAAGCGTCTTGGTTGTTATGGATCTAATTGAGACAAATAACTTCTTTATAATCGTCAATGGAAGTCAAGCATTATATTGTGATCGCCTTGTTGGAAAGCTTACCATAAGACACGGTAAGTACAATTAGGCAAAATTAAAAGATATCACTTAAATAATGTTACACAACGTTGAATGGACTATTAGTTCATTTTCAATCATTAATGCTTGTGGAGAATTGTTATATTTGAACAGCTACTGCTCTTTATCGTAGTATTTCGTTTTTTATTGCCACTAGTGCTCGAACATGTGTCCTGTATGTGATCAGGCTTACGGTTACCTTCTAGTACAAATGCAATGTACGGAGGTTCCTCCCAGTCCTATAACGTTCTAGGATTGAGGGGATTTTCTCTACATTGATAACTTTATGACTACTAATGACCATATAAATTCAATTCGTGGTTCTGTTTCCCAGTTATGATATGCAACTCGCTTATATGAAGCATTTTACTAGCTAAGTAATTTGAGTAAATGATATCTTCCGCTTCGTATACGATGAAACTCAACAAAATTTAGGAGGATATTCGACAAACTGAAAAGTCAAGCCAACATTGTTTAAGTAAAAAAATGATACTTTTTCGTCTCTTTGGATTCCTTAATTAGGCCTCCGTCTTTATATTTTTCCACAATAGTAGATTATCTAATTGAGTTGTTCTTACCACAAGCCTCAGTAAAAACTCACTATTAATCAAAAGAGGCAGTCACCAGTGAGTTTAGTGATAACTGTATATTTTATTATAATTTGATTTCAAAGACGGGTGGATTTATGTAGAGCCATATATCTGACCTCAATATTCCAGTCATAGTTGTTCGTTTCATGCTACCATTGAACCAAATTGCTAGTGATCACGAATTAGTGACGTTTCTTTCGAATATTTTGAGTCCCATCCATATTGTCTCACCATTATATTACTATATAGCTGACACGTGTCTTTCAACTTGTCGGTATCACAAGCACTTCTTAAGCTTTTTAATACCTGAAAAATTGACTAACCAGCTTCTAAAACCAGTGAGGTAGTTTTCTATGGAAGGGAAGTGCGTTAATCGGGTGCTGATGTACAAAATGAAAATGAATGCTTCACAGTTAAGCTATCTTGTTTAGAAAACACATCACAAAAGCATCCCCCAAGCTGCAAAGCTCGTTCAGTCTTCAGTAATAAGGATAGGAGGTCTAGTGACCTATTTTAATCCTTGCAGTTTGTTACACTGTGGAGGTCCAATCTCGTCTTGAATATATCAACAGAAGGTGCTGATATTACGTGTTCTGGTAGAGAATTCCAGTAATTCACTACTTGGTGCGAGAAACGAAACTCCAGACGTAGACGATTTGATCTCGGTTTTTGGACATTCTTTGAATGTCCTCTCAAATGACCAGCCCTAGACGGGAGGAAAAGATAGGACATGTTAGTGCCAAGGTCATCGTTCAGGATACGATATGCCAATATTAGATCACCCCGTATTCGCCGGTAAGATAACGGAAATAAGTTGAAGTGTCTCAGTCTGTCTTCATAAGATAGGCCAGATAGGCCTTTTACCATTTTTGTCCCGCGGCGTTGGACTCGTTCCAACATATCCGCCTCATATTTGAAACAAGGACTCGCTGCTTGAATCCCATATTCCAAATGTGGCCGTACGAAAGTTGGGTATAATAATCTAAACATTTCCCCATCCAGATACCGGAAAGATCTACGAATAGACCATAATACCCTATAGCCTTTTACAGCAGCAGCCTTACAGTGACTGGTTGTTTTGAGATCATTACTTAGTATGACTCCTAAATCTTTATAGTTTCTTACTTTGGGCAACACTAGTCCACATATTGTGTAGTGATACGAATCATCGTAGTTATTTAATTGCATAACTACACTTTTATTAGGGTTTACTTCTAGTGACCACCCGTTCATCCATGCCACTAATGAGTTAAGATCTTCCTGTAAAACTATTCTGTCTAACATGCTATATATGGGTCTCCAAATCTTAATGTCATCGGCGAATAGTAGGACGGATGACTTAGCTATAGCTGGTAATTCACTTATATAAAGTAAAAAGAGAAGAGGACCTAAAATTGTGCCTTGGGGGACGCCACTTTTTACTAGTTCCCACGATGAGAGAGCCCCATTTACTCTTACCCTTTGTCTCCTTCCATGAAGAAAGTCACTTATCCAGTCTATGACTGCATAATGAATTCCAAAACTTTCCAGTTTTAATTTAAGACCAGAATGGGAAACCTTATCAAAGGCTTTATTTAGATCTATGAAAATGACATCTACAGGAATATTGCGATCTTTTGCCTCAGCCCAATCTTCTCTTGCAATGAGAAGATTTGTCAAACATGATAGACCTTTTCGAAAACCATGTTGTTCCTTGGACAAAAGATCATGTCTTTCCACGTAGTTTATAACAGCCATTCTAATAATTTTTTCCATTAGTTTTACAACTGCACTAGTTAAGCTGACGGGTCGATAGTTACTAACTAAATCCCTACTCCCAGCCTTATACACCGGACTGATTATTGCGTCTTTCCAGTCTCTGGGCAATCTGGACTGCCGCAGGGACATATCAAACAGTATCGCTAAGGGTTCAGCAATAACATCTGAAAGGGCTTTCATAATCCGAGGATGAATATCATCAGGACCATTAGACTTATCAGGTTTGAGATGCTGAAGTAGCCTTAAAATAGTTTCTTTCTTAATAACTACAGGGTCCATCAACAAGTCGCCACAATCACAATGAATAGGTGATCGTTCCTCATTATTGGTAGAAAAAACTTTACTGAAATATTCCGAAAAAGCGGAAGCTTTTTCGGTATCATTTCTTGCCAAACTTAACGGATTTTCTTGTATCAAAAGTGATGGTATTCCATCACTTCTCTGAGTTCGCCTCTTTATATACGAGAATAACCGTTTTGTACTATGTTTGCAATCCCTAACCAATTGTTTTTCGTATGACCGTCTAGTCCTACTAATTAACGCTTTACAAGTATTTCTAATCTTACAATAACTGGATCTGTACTGTTCTAAGCCAGTAGAGATGAACATGTTCCAGTGCTTTTTCCTACGCCTAAGAAGTTTCTTAACTTCTTTATTTATCCACGGTGGACTATTGTTCGGTCTACGTGGTACCAAGTATGGTATGAACGGGGACGTGACTGCACTAAACTTGCCTTTAAATACAGACCACGCCTCGTCAACTGATGAGCTAGTATCTACTGACCAATCTATCTTAGCAGCACAATCCTGAATGGCTGGTATGTTAGCTCTCCATATGTTCGGGCGAGGCTTAATCTGATCGTATATCATGTCGCTAGCTCTAAACGTGAATGATAAAACAGCGTGATCGCTATTTACTAACGGGGGAAGAATATTTAGGTTGGCAATATCCTCAGTCTCATGGGTAATTACCAAGTCCAACATAGAAGAACCTTGGTTTACACCAAAACGTGTAGGTTTGGATACATGCTGTACTAATGCATGTTCCATTACTGTTTCCAAGAGCCTGCTATCAAATGAGTTTATAGAGCATTTCGTGGTCATCTCAGTCCAACTAATGTCAGGTGCATTAAAGTCTCCTAATATCAAGCATCTGTTATTTGCACTCCATAGCCGAATGTGCTCTAAAATAAAGTCATCAGCTAAGCAGATTGGGTTGCGATAGATGACACCGAGTGCAAATGTACAACATCTGACAGTGAGCTCACAGCTAATGACTTCACTAGTTCCACTATCATGGGATTCGCAGACAGAGAAGCGGATATTTATACTATTGGCTATATATAGAAGGACGCCACCTTCTTTCCTGCATCTATGTCTATCACTTCTTAAACAATGATATCCGGATAATTCTGGGGTGATATCGAAGTCATGGACTAACCAAGTTTCCGTCACAGCTACAATGAGTGGCCTTAATTTGTCCACTAATGCTCCTAGCTCGTAGAATTTATGTCTTAGACTACGGGCGTTGGCATATAAAACTCCTAGGGAGAACGACCTATCCACACAGGCCTTGGTAGCATTCGCTTCCAAGACCTGACTGTTCGAAAACCCACTAATCGGAGATTTTCTTCACCGTTTTGTCGACGGGTTTCTAGTTCAGCTAGTGCCGTCTTCCTTTTTATTCTATCTTCAAGAGACACATCCGGTGTAATTCGAATGTCAGAGTTGTTGTGACTTCGAGCGTTACTTAACAGAAGATCACGTTGTTTCTCCGACCCTAAGATTACCTTAAGGAGTCTACACGGTCGGGGTAGAACACTGTCATCGGCCCTTTTACCTATTCTAACTAATTTTTTGACCTGAACACCTTTAGTGTTATCTGGTAATATGCTATGGATATATTCTCCGAGCCTCTCTAAGTCATGGGTGTGTCTAACCTTAGGATCTGGATCGTTAGACTCTGGCAATTTACTCACAATAATATTCGATGATATTAAATTCCTCTCAGTCGCACTAGGATGATGTTCTGCCGTTCTATCAGAGTGCGATAGTGCATTGAGTGACTCAAACTGCGAGTTCCTCAATGACTTGTCAACCAAGTGTGCTTTATCTTTAGCTTTTTTTTCCTTTTCTTTTCGTCCTTACTGTGGTCCATTTTTCGTCATTCAGGACAGCTGCATCGGGACTATTGGGGACGGTGACGGTTCTATCCGGGTCCTCAATTTCTACTGCAGATGCATGATTACTCATGTCAATACCATGTGGTGATTTACTCCTCGTTGGTTGTAACGGAAGTTTCACTTCGTCATTAATTAGAGTAGGTTGTTCAGCGCGTTTTGTAACAGCACTTACAACACTGACACAGTCTTCACTGTCAGTACTTGCGTTACTAGCGCACCCACTATCGTTCTTTTTACAGGCTAGAGCCAATAGGCTCATAGCCTCCTGGTTTAATATCGTCTTGTTAGTACAGCAGAACATACAAAGCCCGTTCGAGTTAGGCTTAGAGCATCTTTTGTATGCAGCTGGACTGAGACGGGTACACATCTTGTGGAACCACTTTCTGCATTCATCACACTGCATCCCTTCATCTACAGGGAACAAACAGTTCGGCTGTCCACATTTGAATGCACTGCCAACCATTGTAATCAGATTAGGTTTAAAACACAATATGATCACAATAATAACACAAGTGTCAGAGTATATGCAAAAGAAGGAACCACGAGACAAAGTTTTCAATAAAATTTCGAACCTTAACTGAATAAATTCAAGTTAAAGTAGACCAAGAATGCTTTTGATGCAACAAATACACAAAAGCAACGATAATCACAACAAGTACGAAAGTCACTGCCCTTTTGTTATAGTTTTTCAGCCAATATTTCTCAAAATTTTAATGCACCATAGAAATATTCCTCAATCTATGAAGTTGGTTTTTACTTCTCATTCTATGCTATCTACTTTTATTCTTTTATATAATAGGTATGGCAGGTAATCTTAGAAACTAACGTTGGTGTGCCCAGTTAATCACTGTTTCACCTCACATTGTGATTTTTGAACATTTGGCAAACTTCTGTAGTTTCTTTCTTTGTAGATGATTGTTCAAATTGTTGTATCAATGAAATTCGTTAAACTTTCTATAATCATGACCATTTCGAAAAACTAAAAGCTTAGGAAAGCCGGAAAATCACGTGCATGGACTAGGCTTCAAATGTAACCGCACGTGCATAGGTTTACGTACAGGGCTTTAGCCCACATTGAGCACTAGTAGTACTACCTAGTTGACCAAACCATAAATGTTAATACGTTTCAACCTGTGACTTAGTAGTTGGAACTTGAATGTTTTAACCACTAAGACACTTTCCCCCGTATATACATGACACAGGAAGTGCTACAATCAACAGTTTGTTCTTTATGCAGTAATGAACTAACTAGTTTGAGTGGGATAGTGAGATGCTTCGACGTATGGCTGAACTTTGAATCAAATAGTTCCTGAAACAAGGGTATCAATAAGCGCCATAAAAGTGTAAATAATCATTTGTTCTAGCCTTTGTTCACCTGATCTATTGTAAACACAAAAGAATCAATTTGGAACCGAGGAAACCTTTTATAGATTGTACCAGCTTAGTGTTTTATTTTTAAATAGGTAATTTGTAGTAGTTGCAAGGAATCACATAAAATGAAACACCGTTTACGTTGTCAAAATAGGAGATTCCCTCTCTATAGTTATGTTTTTATTTAAATGAATAGCCTTTATTTGCAGTTTTAGAAAATATTTATCCAACAGTTCTGTTCATTGTCTGTCTGATGAATATTCACAGTAATAAATTGGATTTCGTTGGTTTATGTATTCGATAATTTAATTTAATAAGAAAGCTGTCAGGATGTTTATTTCCCCTATTTAAAAAAATTACTATATATTTCCCAGCATCTGACGTATTTAACGAATGGAATCCTGTTTGTTTGGGAAAAATTGACGGCGTCATCGGCAAAATCCGTTATCATTCAGGTGAGTAAATTCTATAAATAACAATCATTGTAAACAATATCAAGTAGGGACTTGATTATATGAAAGTAAAAGTTTACGTATTTGGCTTTAAACCGTATTTTGTACAAGGCGTAATAATATTATGCAGGTGCCTAAATTAAAGTACGAAAAGATTATCACTTATGGATTATAACTCCAGAACAATAATGGTTGTTTAGATAGAAAACTGAGTATTAGCAGTCGTTGAGGTTTACAGATCCGTTTTTTGGAGTGGCGGGGTAGTTAGTCCAATAAATTTATAGGTTTGAAAATATCAAGGTTTATCCTATAACGCTCTGTGATAGTTTTTTAAATCTCACTCAGTCGCTTGTGTTACATTTTGCCGATAATATAAAAACGAAAATATTTACAATGTACCTTTCAAAACATCGTTAGTGATCGAAAATTCATGGCTTTTAGTTGATTGATATGAGTTACTTGATTCCTACTGTATCCCCTTCGTAATCAGTAGTAGAGTTATACACACACTAGTAAAAAGTAACTCTGTTTAAAGCAAAGCTTATTTAGACGAAATCTTAGTCATCAAACCCGAGTATTACAGTAGTTGTTCAATAAGTATTCATCCTGGAAATAGTTTTCATTGAAAATTAAGAGGTACTATATAGCTGTTTCAGCCTAGTTCAAAGATCCCTAGACTTTCACACTCATTAACCCATACAGTATCAGACCAATAACCTTGACGTTTCTCAGCGAACTTTATAATAAAAAACCAGTGACTCAAAATCCAATGTTCAAATATTTCGGTTCCAGCCCATTCACCACAGTTACCTAATACTAAATAGTTCCAAACTAGGAAGAAACTTCTGTTCAGTGGTTTTCCAGTTGGTAGCAGAATGTACTGAGAACTAGATTCAAATTAATTGAATACAGAATTTAAAGTTCAATTCACGATATTTCTCGGTCGTCGTCAATGTACAGCTCGGCGAAAGTGTACCTTGACGCGATTTGCTATGGTACATTCGCCTTAAGAGTTATAGGACTGTAACTGCCGCCTACTCAACTGGGTGCATTTATTCGGCTTCACAGACCTTTATTTTATATCATCTTAATAAGTATTTAGCCCATTTTTTTCCTATAAATCTAAACCCTACTGTTATCTCTTTATTATTCCTCGCTTTCATTCATTCCTGTCATATTTTCAGTTTTGGTCACAACTACTGATACTAACGTTTAAACTCTTTAGCTATTGATCGTGTCAACTCCGTTTTTTTCCTCGATGTGTAAACATATGAGGGTCAGCAACCTTGAACTGATACATAGACTAATATTGGATGAAACATAATATCTGTATAGAATTTAATTTAAATTAGAACCTCAAAATAGCAACTAGGTTTAGCTGTTAATTAAAATAAAAGTTTAATTCATACGTTAGGTTGATTGATTGATTGGTTTGCTATTACAGTAGATTTTATTGATGTTATTATGTTTTACCACGTAAAATTTACATTTTTCTTTTAAAAACAGTAGTTAAATAACATGAGATCAAAATTTGCTTACACACACAACATGTGTTTTATCAAATATATAGTATTTACATTGTATAAACATGTGATCACTAAAAAGGTCGAACATTCATTATAAATATGCTGTGAGTAGTTTAAATTTTTGTCCCTTTCTGTAGTTCCTGACAAGCTAAGTAGCCTAATGCGGTATGACTCGTTGTAAATAGTATTGTGATGGCCTTTTATACCCTCAACTCACCTTAAACGCGGATATGCAGAAGTATTCCGAAGCTTTGGAAACCGAGTACTGGAACCTTTACTAAATTGATAATGATTTGCCGTAGTGGTAGTAGAAATAGTAGTAAAAATGATATTTTCTTCCTATTTTTTTAAACTGACAACTAAGTTGCTGATTTCAGTAAATTTACAAACTCGTAGACGGCGTTCATGGATAAAATAGCTTCCAGAAACCAAGAAACATTTAACAAATGGTTTCTATTGACTTGAATAGCTTTACTTTTACGTAATAGAAACTGGGTTATTTCCCAATATTCTACCCAAGTTTCCCAGAAAGGACCTTAATAATCCTTCTTTTTAATTTTTAGACGGCACGCTTATAGTCGAATTAAGAGACATAAAGTTCACATCCTGAATGGCTGATTCCAACCAATACCCGGAAAAAGTAGAAATATTTATGCTTTTCTCATGTATAATGGCCGATTGAAGCGAGCAATAAACAGTTGACCATGTTTCGTCTTCTCATTTGTTTGAAGGCTGGGTTAAGAGTTATTGAGAAGCATAACAAAGCGCTTGCTTGAAGAGAATTGTGTTTACTTGTAGGTTTGTATTTCGATTCACATACATAGATCAGGTTCATTGACACATACATTGTCTGAATGTGCTTTATTTGGGTCCAGCATTATTCAACTAAGTTTATAGTCTCCCATCGTCGATGTTTATGACTGAATTTAATCATTCATTGTTTATATTAACGATATACGTCGAAATATTGCTAGTACTTACAAGATTTTATTAAGTTCCTTCACTAGCATATGACCCAAAAATATATAACTCACTATTCTGTTGTTATCTGCTAATGTTTATGTTTTACAGATAGCGATTGGAGATTATTCTTGATTAGCTCAAGTAAATCTGTTGGTATATTACCTGATGGCTTGGAAGTACGTCGAATTAGTCGTGTAACAGTATTAGTCTTGAACACTACTCCACTTGGTAACCTTAATTTAAATGTAAGTATCCCTGATATTACTATGTCAGTTATTGAATAATAATACATTATTTCCCTACGGATTATGAGAGTTTTCAAGGTGTGACACAAAGATTGTTACATCTTGGGATTTCTCAAGAGCATGTAACTTTTGTTCCTTTGAAGACTGAATTGAAATTAACGCTTTCAAAATTTATGTCTCATCCGAAGGTTGCTTAGGGTTACAGACATTTCGTATTCTTTAATAATGGTGTTTTTAAAAAAATAATTTTTTTCTAATTATTATTTTTAATCTACTCCATGATTTTATTAATCCTGGAGTGTATCCTATTTACTGTAAACTAAATTATGTGACAAAAGTATATATGTGGTTGGTCAATTTTATTAAGGTTAAATAATCAAATTTTAGGAAGTAAGCAACCTTTGAGTTTTTTTTCTTGTGTAAATTACGTACACAGATTTATCTTTATACTTTTTTGTACGTTTAGTGTACATGTATGTGGTTGTCGTTTTCTCAAGCATGTTTCGATAGCTCAGTTTCATCATGAACTGATATCTACCGGATAACCATTGGAAAACAAAAATTTATGGACGTTTGTTCCATCCTATTCTGACATTCCTCAGTATTTCACAACCCTGTCAAATAAATTACTGAAAGCAGCATTTGGAAGTGTTTTGTTAAGTCCTGTACCTTTAGGTCATAGTCTAAAATCAATTACTCTTATCTCTTACTGTAGTCAAGAAGTATTTACATACTTTAATTTCCTCTTCAGGTAAACTGATGTACATTTTTGTCATTTTGATGGACATTCTAAGGTTGTTTGCTAAAATAATCATACACTTAGTAGTGACATAGCTAAAAGTCGATGACAGTGACTCAAATAAACTAACTTTCTCATCTCATTTAGTTCTTAAACATTATGTTTATTTGTTTCCATAGCATTCATATGTTTATATAAAATTACATTTTCTCTATTATTCCAAAGTGCAACATTATTGACTGATGAATGTTTTGTTTTAGTTTTTTTAAAAAAATGATTAACAGAACATTTTTACGTTGCTGTAAAGAACTGAATCAACAAGATTTAATCGTCTCTATATTTAAATTTTTCTGTAAAGCATGTAACTCAATTTGATTGACCGATATTCAATGTTTATTAAATTACATTACGCCCCCAAATGGCCTGGTACGGCGGAGAGTCCGCTCTCCCTCTCAAAATGCTCTCACATGGCCACGCACATATAGCCTCTGCCAGGGAAGTCCTAATCACTACCTTATGGCACCACGGGTGTTGTTTACGAAATTGAGAAGACGAAAAGCGAACGTCTGGTGCTTTAACCGGGTTGGTGGACACGGAGAGTCCACCTAGGGGAGTTGGGAAACCCTGATTCCAAACCAATGGTGCACATGGACTGGCTCCAGTATCCTGCTGAGGGAACAAATGGCGTATGAACCAATCGTTGGTCACCGGCTACCATGGGACTGCATCTCCTCACGATGCTCCACTACCTTGTGGATCAGACCTTCAGGTCAAAGGCTCGGGGTGTGGCCCCCTAAAAAACCATCTGCTTCAGTTTGGGCACCTGGGCAGTATCACAGCCCTCACACAAATCGAATGAGATTTGTGAGGCGCATATGTATCTGGTGCTTCCTTGTACCAATATTTATGTGTTTAAATAAGAATTTAAAAAAATTACATTACATTATAATTTATCCTCCAGTTTGAAGTTTGGTACTATAGTTAGTGAACATTTGTTCAAGAGTTAATATAAATTATACAGATGTCTATTCTACGTTGCTTTAGTTATTTCCTCAAAATCCCATCGTCGTTGTCTAAAGATATCATTCTCTATCTCATGTGCAATCGCAATTACTCAATACTGATGAGTTTCAGATTAGGATAAGACAACTGTTCAGTGTCCCCTATTTTTTCAACGATTTTTAAAGCTTATATCAATTCTTAACAAAAAACTCTCTTTAATTTGAATTATTTTCCATGGTAAACTATTCAACTATAGTTCGTCTTTAAGTTGTACAGTTTAAAAAATATAACCATAATTAATACTCAGAAGGAGTTTTGTGGAGATTTCAGTATTTTTCATAGTTGAAATCTTGAGTCAATTGAAACTTCATGGATTGGTTGAAGTTAGACATTAACACCGTTGGATACCAGCCGGCTCAGTGGTCTGTTGGTTAAGTGCTCTTGCGTGAAACTGGTAGGTCCTTGGTTCGAATCTCACGAGGCTCACTGCTAAAGAGTTCTACAATAGGACGAAACGGCCGTCAAGCATTGCTTTCAGGTTTTCCATGGTGGTCTAGCTTTAATTGACTCATGATTTCAACTATGAAAAAAACATAATTAATACGTTACAATCATTAATGAACGATACATATAAATATACATCCATAAAAGAATAAAATGTTAAAATAAGAAATGATTTTGTATCATTAAACGTGAGCACTAATTCAGTTCCCATGACAACATCAAGTATTATGCCAAACTATTTCGGTAAATGATTTATTAATATCTATGTTCCATCGTACTAGTTTTTTTTCAAGGGATGATCTTTTTTTTAAAATTTCAATACAGTTAGATCTATTTGATTAATTATTAATTAAGATTATTTCTAAAAACTACTTTGTCAATTTATACCAAAATATGTTTTCATGAAACTATGTTTCTTTGAATAAGTTCAAATTCATCAAAGCAGTTAAATGAATAAAGACTTTTTTATATAGTTGAGATCATGGGTCAATAGAAGCTAGACCACCATGGAAAACTTGGAAGCACTGCTTGATGGCTGTTTCGTCCTATCGTGGGACTCCTCAACAGGGCTGGCGCGCGGGACTGATAGGTCTGGGTTCTAATCTCACGAGACGGGATCGTGGATGTGCACTGCTGAGGAGTCCCACAATAGGATGAAACGGCCGTGAAGCAGTGCTTCCAGGTTTTCCATGGTGGTCTAGCTTCAATTGACTCATGATCTCAACTATATAAAAAAATTACCAAAATCTCCACAAAATTCCCTTCTGAGAATAAAAACTTATTAATAAATTCATAATGGAAAGCTTGTTGTAAGCCTATTATCACACCATTGCTTTATTTTAAATAGTTTACGCATTATTTGATCAAACTTAATGTAGATTCGATAAATCTATTTCTCATTACAAGATTTATAAGCCACTTATTGGAACCCAGACATTTCTTTGGGCTATTCTATTTAGTTTTGGGAGCTAATATGCACAATTCTGTACTGTAGAATTTTGACCAGAATGCCATTTATTTAGAAGTATGAGATTGTAGAAACTCTTCTAGGGTTACTTCTGGTTCCAAGTCCGGATAAAGGAGGGTTAGCAATCCTCATCTCATGGAAGAAAAACATTGGTGATAAATCTTTAGCTAGAAAAAACAATTTCAAGCATTTAAACTCTGCTCTGAGAGTTGAGGGGTCTTCAATTAAAAGAGTTATGAAGCTTCACGATGAAAGTAGAGATTCTTCGGAAATCTCGAGGCCGATGCCCCTTCTGATAACCAGAATAACGATCAACATAGGTACATAGAACGTTCTCACAACGTGAAAGACCAGAAGGACCATTCAAATAGCTGCAGAAATAAGAAGATACAACCTGATTGATCTTGGAATAAGTGAAACCTATTGGATGTAAACTGGGCAGAAAAAATTAGCTTTTGGAAACGTTCTGTTGTACTCTTGCGATGAAAAAGAGTGTTGTTGAACCGAATGAAAGATTCGAAATCAACAGGCTAGATTCCGTTAGGATCGGTTACCTACAAACCAAGTCGTGACACTACGAATCATTGTTGAACAATCAGTTAAATGGAACTCGTCACTATACATTAGCTTCCTTGACTATGAAAAGGCGTTTGACAGTGTGGATAGGAGAACATTATGGAACCTTTTTCGGCACTATGGTGTACCTGAGAAAATCGTCAACATCACACGGAATTCATACGATGGACTACAAAGTAGTGCATGAAGGGTAGCCCACAAATTCATTCTGATTAAGAACCGGGGTCAGACAACGCTGCTTACTCTCTCTCTTTCCTCCTTCTTCTGGTGGTTGACTGGATTAGGAAGACCTCTACATCTGAGGCGAAGCACATAATACAATGGACAGATTGGGTGTAACCGAACGATTTTGAATTTTCAGATGACCTAGCTCCCCTATCCCATACACAGAAACAAACACAGGTCAAGACAAACAGTGTAGCAACAGCCTGTGTATCAGTATACTTCAACATACACAAAGTAAGCAGCAAGACCCTCAAACACGACACAAAGAGCACCAACCCAATCACACTTGATGAAGAAGCTGTGGAAGAGGTGAAAACTTTCACTTATCTGAATAGCATTATCGATGAACAAGGAGGATGTGATGCAAATGTGAAGGCACGAATTGACAAAGTAAGGTGGTATTCTTACATTTGAAGAAAATATGGAACTAAAAACAACTGTTAGGCAATACCAAAGTCAGTATTTTGTGTACAAACATCAAGGAAATTCTGTTATAGTCAGCTGAAACTGGAGAAACTACTACAACTATCATCCAAAAGGTGCAGATATTTGTAAACAATTGTCTACGCAAGATAATCGAGATTCGTTTGCCGAGTACCATCAGCAACGACCTGCTAGGGCATAAAACAGACCAGTTTCCTGCTGAATAAATCAGTAAAGGAGGGTAGAGTTGAGTAGGGAATACATTTCGGAAATCACTACACTGGATCACGAGACAAGCCCAGAATGGGAATCCCGAAGGCTAAAGGAAAAGAGGTAGACCAAAAAACACATTGTGTCGGGAATTGGAGACAGACGTCAAAAGAATAACTAGGACTTGGCAATAACTGGATAAGAGAGTCCAGGAGAGAGTTGATTGGAGACTCCTGATTCACGAAGGGTAGCAGGGGTAAGTAAGTATGATATTACAGCTATTTTTATGGTTTGTAACCTGACTGATTTTTTTAGACTTATATCTTCTCATGAATTCATTCACTCTATTTATTAGTAGGATGCCATTTTTGTCTTTGTCACATGCATTGTCATTTTATTTAGATAACGCCACCCTTCTTTTAATAGCCTTTTTCATAAAACGTTCAACACATCTAGAAATATAGCACACAAAACTTAATGACAAATTTGTCTAGAAAAAAATAGGAAAATCATATAATAAAAATGAATAAGAACGACATGTGTTACCTTTCTAAATAAAAATATGATCAAGATGGAATTCATTCGTTTCAAATGTACCTATCTTACTGCATTAGGATTTTCGTTAGGTGTAGACTGCAGGACGTGTGCTTAGTCCTACTTAGAACTCTTTAAATGGATGAACCTATGTCCTGGTGTTAACTTTCATTTATAAATATTGCTGTCGAAGAAGATCCACAGAAAGACTGCTCTTGATTCATATACTAAGCTGTTTGTAAAATATCTGAAGCCTCTCAGTTACATTGTTTCTAAGATCACATCCACAACTTTGTAATATTAACCAACACAGCCTAACCCAACTGGAACATTCTTTGATACTATGCCATAAACTGATCGCCTTAGGATCCTGGAGCCCATGTGCACCATTGGTTTAGAATCAGGGCTTTCCAACTCTCCTAAGTGGGTCTTGCGTACCCACTAACCCGGTTTAATTGTTGGATATTCACTTTCCGTCCTCTCAATTTCTTAGACAACCCCCGCAACGAGAGGGGTAGTAACTAGGACTTTCCTAGCAGTTGTTACATATGTATGGTCATATGAGAGTATTTCGAGAGAGAGAGTGTGTGTGTGTGTGTGTTTGAGATCTTCCTACCCTCGATCTTACCAGGGTATTTGGGGGCCTAGATGCAGAAGCTCATACCAATGATTTCCTGGATAAGACGGGCGCCGTCACAAAAGTATGCCATACTGTAGTGGTGCTGTCTGTTCAAACCTCAGCGGTCATATATAACATTATATGGTGTTATCTATATTAACTATTTTAAGAGTATGAAGGCGCCATAGAGTTCTGGCTTAGTAGTTAAAGCTTATAACTAACTTTTGGTCAAGGGACCACAGGTTTGAACACTTTTCTACTCAATTGAATTTGACAATACATAAAGTCTGGCTCAACCATGTCTATATAAAACTTTATGAAGCGATAGTTTAGTGAGTAAAACACCACTGAGCTGTCAATCTTAATTTCACTCCACTTTTTGTTCTATGATCCGTTACGTATTATCATATGCCTTCACACAAAATTGTCTCCAAGTTAAGTGTCCAAATATGAACCTGTTTACTGAGTGACCTTTTTTGTATGATAATTATTCTTCACACAGGCCGAAAGCTACAGAGCCTTTTGCACAAAGGGTTCATATATGTATATTGATATTCTTATCTATAAATCTACTTCCATTTAAGTAATTACTTGGATAACAAACAATTATCATTATAATAATTATTGTTCAAATTAAAATGTTCAACAATTAAAATCATTAAATTCACTTGGTATTATTTTGTTTGAATCTTCCCATCGATTTTGTTAGGACTGCAACTGGTCAGTCTCTAATTGGCATATGTGCATACTGTGCGTATTGCCTCGATATACCTTAATTCACAAGCATGGTTAGCAGAGATGGATAGTGGCTAGCAGTGGAATCCAGGACGCAATATTCACATTGATCGGTTCAAATGTTCAACTCCAGCTAAGTCCTTAGTTGGCATAGTTAGCAGGTTTTTCATGATTCACATACAATTTGTTTTTATAATTTCAATGAAATTCGGAATTAATTAAATTATGACTCAAATTTCGTTGAAACAATTTCAAAAGGCCATAGAAAATCTGTAAAATGCACACAAAATCAATGATTTACATAGACTCTATGCTCATTCTACAGTTTGTTCAATACCATCGGGATTTAAACTAATTACTTAAGTACTCTATTCATTGTAGCTTCTCCAACTGAACTGCCGACAAAAAAAATCTATATTTCCGGATAATGGTTTATACCTAACATCAAAATATAGTGCCCACAATGTCGAGTTAACTAGATTAGCGATCACATTGTAACTTGCTCAGTCGATTTGAATTAGTACCAAGAACTAAAAGCGAATGATACTGGTTACCAATCAATGTGAATATCTCAGTTGTGCAAAGTTTTATTTATTAGTGATAAAGTCTCAGTTTGTGACACTGACTGACGAAAATTCAAAAACCACAGAAAGCATTTGTTCGCTTGGAACTGAAGTTATTCTTTATTGACGAGTAGTCACTATCAACCTCA
>NC_031497.1:21066487-21113239 GCF_000237925.1 Schistosoma mansoni
ATATTGAGGTTTGTGTAGTAAGGACAAAAGGCCTACGGCCTATGTAATTATTTCTGTTGTACGCTTCTGTGAGTGTCTAGTCTTCTCTTAAATGAGTCAATTGAAGTTGAGGACACCACAGCTTCGGGCAGCAAGTTCCAGGAATTGATGACTAGGTGTGAAAACC
Organism: Schistosoma mansoni; assembly: GCF_000237925.1. Taxonomy (NCBI): domain Eukaryota; kingdom Metazoa; phylum Platyhelminthes; class Trematoda; order Strigeidida; family Schistosomatidae; genus Schistosoma; species Schistosoma mansoni. Next base: position 21,066,654 of record NC_031497.1, read on the forward strand.
TGTATGCCACAGGTATTTTGTTCGTTCTTGGCTTTTCTACTCTCCTGGTATGTCCTTTGAGATGTCCATATCCAGCAGGAAACAAAAGAGAGGATGTATTAGGTTAGAAATCACTTCTTATTATCGTATACATCAAAATCAGACCACCTCTTACTCTTCAATAGGACAGACTAGAGGTGTCTAGCTTTTCAAATCGTTCTTTATATGACAAACGCAGGAGTTCTGGAATTGCAACGGTAGCTGCCCCTGATACTTTTTCCAGGACATCCGGGTCACTGTTATTTCTAGCCAGATTTTTACATCACCAGCGTATAGTAACATTGGGGACTGATCAAAAGTTACAAAAAAAAACGAATGTTCAAATTATTGGCAATCGAAAGCGCTTGTTGTTTTTGCTTACAAATTGATTACATCTAAACTAGTTACCGAGTTAATAACCACTAATTAATAGGATATATATGCAGCAAAAGACCATTATTGATACGAGTTCGAAGTATCCCATTGTTAATATTTAGGACTGAAATTTGATCATTCTCTATTGGCATTTTTAAATCCTATGCTGATTACACCGATATAGTCAGTTTGTCGCATGTTTTCTTTAAATGAATATATTTTAGCTTGCGGTAAAATTTGGGATGTGCTGTCCGTTCCATTTAAGACTCGTCATCTGAATACACATGCACCCTTGTAATGATGTTTACATTGAGACTAACTCACTATCTTTCACTTCAAACATTATTGCTTTATCGATTGAGCTACTGCGTTCATATGGTCATTGGGATGCAGATATATCCAGCTAGTGAGCGCTAAATAAGACGAAACCTATTTCCTGGATTCTACACATATGTAACTCTTCATTTATCGACCGATGAAAGGGAAATTTTATTTTGTTTTTCAAAATAATTATCTATTTATACCTTTTGCTAGAATTTCTCCTCTAAATGAAGTTAATTTCTCATCTTGAATATCTTGTACATCAGATGGTGAACTGTTTAAAACTACAGGGTTTGAAATAAGACATAAACTTTCTATTGTTCGTTTCTATGTATGTTTCTTGAGTACCCATTGTTGTTATTGATTAAGTTGAACTGTGATCAGTAGTTTAATAGACTCATTATGTACATTATTTTTTAATGTTGAAGTTAGTTAACATAGGAAACCCTACTGATCATTAAACATTTTGAGCTAAGATTGGATTATCAGTGACTTATTGATTTATTCTTTCAGTTTTCTAAAAAAGGGGTAATATTTTTATTATTATCATCGATTAATTATCGATGGTTAATGTTTATTCAGTAAATTATTTATCAGTATATTCATAGTTGAATATACCCCTTCTGATTATCAGTATGTTGTCAAGTACTACTCAGTTTAATATATACAAATCTGACTATTAATCAGTGTAAATTATGTAGACACATTACTTTACATATAGACAGTGAATAGTCAACTAACAACGATTATCCTTTAAATGCTATGAGAATAATAAAGTATGGATATACTATTCGTTCTCAATCTAGAAGATTGAATCGATGGGCAGAACACTTTACGGATCAGTTCAACTGGCCTTCAGTCACACTTCAATTACCCACGATCCCCAGTCGTCCTGAATGGCAAATTAATGTAAGTCCTCCAACTCTCTACGAGGTTGAAAAAGCTATAGGAAATCTGAAGCGAGGGAGTGCAGCAGGCCCTGACAGGTTTATCCCTGAGATTTTTAAGGATGGTGGTCCAATACTAGCAGTGAGATTGACTGAGGTCTTAGGTAGAATCTGGGAACTGGACGTAATTCCATCTGACTGGTCCCAATCACTGATTGTGCCAGTCTATAAGAAAGGACAAAAGTCCTCCTGTGAAAATCACAGAGGGATCAGTTTGACTAATATAGTGTCTAAAATATTAGCTTCAATAATACTAGGACGCCTAACCAAAGCTCGTGAAGAGCAGACTAGAGAAAACCAGGATGGTTTTCGACCTGGACGTGGTTGTATAGACCAGATATTCACTCTACGTCAGGTCCTAGAACATAGACATACATTCAGACGTCCCACAATCGTAGTATTTCTTGACCTTAAGGCGGCATTTGACTCCGTTGATCGTGAGGTCCTATGGCAGTGTTTGTCACTGAAAGGAGTACCAGAGAAGTACATTAACCTCATAAAGGCTCTCTACTCGAACACAACTGGTCGAGTTAGAGCCTATGGCGAACTGTCATCAGAATTGATTACCTCGAGTGGTGTTCGTCAAGGCTGTCCACTCTCCCCATTCTTGTTTAACTTTGTCATTGACATACTTTTAGAGATAACAATTTCATCAGCTAAACCTCCAGGAGTTGGACTTTTACCGGGAGGCTCACTTGTTGACTTGGAATACGCAGACGACATAGTTTTACTTGGTGAGGACGCTGGCAACATGCAGAGTCTTCTGACCACTATAAGCAACAATGCAGGCATGTTCGGGATGCGATTCTCTCCCTCGAAGTGCAAAATGTTACTTCAGGATTGGGTTGCAGCGACACCTGAACTAATGATAGGGAGTGAAGAAGTTGAGCGTGTTGACTGCTTCACTTATCTTGGGAGTCTCATCAGCCCTTGTGGTCTGGTGTGTGACGAAATCTCAGCACGGATATAGAAGGCTCGTCTAGCTTTCGCCAACTTGCGTCATTTATGGCGTAGGCGAGATATCCGTCTAGCAACAAAAGGACGGGTTTACTGTGCAGCAGTTCGTTCCGTCCTACTTTATGGCAGTGAAACATGGCCGATAAGAGTAGAGGATATTCGTAGGCTACTAGTATTCGATCACAGGTGTCTTCGAAGCATTGCTCGTATATTCTGGGACCACCGGGTAAGTAATGCAGTTGTTAAGAAACGGGTACTAGGTAAGGATGCCATCTCAACTGATGAAGTTTCACTACTTCATCAGTTGAGATGGCTGGGACACGTGTTACGTATGCCCAACCACCGACTGCCCCGACGTGCAATGTTTCATGGTGTATGAGTAGGTTGGAAGAAAGCTAGGGGCGGCCAGAACAAAACGTGGCACAAATCCATGAAGTCGCTGACAAGTGGACTGAGCCATGTTGGTAGATGTAGACTACCTGGTTGGGATTCGCGAGATGATAGCAATCGATGGTTAGAGACCTTGAATGACATGGCTCAAAATCGTTTGCAATGGCGAAGGTGCATCCACTCTTTGTGTTCTCCTGAATTCTAATCTTCTGAATTCCTCATGTCTCTATCTTTTTCTCTTTCCAAATTTATTTCGCTGGATTATACTCCTTCAATAACTTCTTCAAACCCTAATCTTTCACATAATGCTTATACTCTTACTACTTCTACCACTATGGGATTTGAATCGAAACTGCATCTCTGTGTTAATGTGGTATGGCAACTCGAACTGATGTACGTACGTACGAAGTTCTAAGTTGTGACTGACTGACTGATAATAATAGTTTATAGTTCAAAATAAAGCTTATAATAAGGGGGACACGAATATGAATAGTTTAGTTATTTACCGATTATACAACAAAAAATATTTGCATAATATGGGTCCATAAATGGATCCCAAAGTTACTATTCATTATCTTTATAGAGGCATAACAGTTGCTGACATAATCTTTTGCTAAATTCTATTTACTCATATTAGTTTATTCATTCAAAATCAGCTTACAAGTGTAAATCGTCAACTATTTTTCCTAAAAAAAAACATTCCAAACTAATTGTAGAAAGTTTTTTACTAGATATGTAATGCTTATTGAATGCATTTGTTTTTCGATTCGGTTGCTATGGTGTTTTTTTGTTTTCCACTTCTATCTACTATATTCTGCCTGAGAAAAAATGTTATCACATTATATAAAAAGAAACCATAGGAAAAGGAAGATTTTTTGAATTTTCAACAAAATTGACTTAAATTATAAAATTGCTACTAATAAAACTGTACATGGAGAAATTTCCTTGAAGAAGAGATTTTCTGAAGAATGAATGATAACTGGGAAAAATGAGTCTATTTTTGTAGCAGTTATTCACATAAACTCACTAATAGATTTATTAATTTATTTAAACACATAAATATTGATAGAAGGAGGCACCAGATATATATGCGCCACACAAATCTCATTTGATTTGTGTGCGGTCTGTGATACCGCCCGGGAGCCCAAACCGAAGGAGGTGGTTTTCTTAGGAGGCCACACCCAGAGCCTTTGACCTGAAGGTCTGATCCACAAGGTAGTGGAGCATCGTGAGGAGATGCAGTCCCATGGTAGCCGGTGACCAACGATTGGTTCATACGCCATTTGTTCCCTCAGCAGGATACTGGAGCCAGTCCATGTGCACCATTGGTTTGGAATCAGGGTTTTCCAATTCACCTAGGTGGACTTTTTGTGTTCACCAATCCGGTTAAAGCGCTGGACATTTGCCTTTCGTCCTCTCAATATCGTAAACAACATTAATGCCATGAGAAGGCAGTGAGTAGAACTTCCCTGACAGAGGTAAATACGCTGTATATATAAGGGAAGTCTGTAACATGAGTAACGAATTTTATTGTAATTAGCAAAAATATTCAGCCCTCTACAATGTTGGTGAAAGTTTTAGGTTATATTCGTTACAGATTGATTTCAGTTGAGGTACCATTAAAAACTAGGAAGCGATGAGCAGCTGTTTCGTATCAGTATGAGGCTCTTCAATAATGCGCAACCATGATTCTGCCAGTGAAGGAGCCCATAACGTCTAGGCTTCACGTCTAACACTTAACCATTTTTACCATATTACAATTTAGAAGGAAAGTTATTTAAATAAAAGAGCCTATAGAACATGTAACTAGTAGATAATCTGATGTGGTTTATGTATCAACAAGATCGTAGCTTAGCTGTTTAAGCAGTCAGCTATTTGTGATCACTTTAATCTATTTTTGTTATTTCTTTTTCAGAATTGCGTATAAATTTTTAAGTCCTCTCAAGTCTAATTGTATGGCTTTCGAAGGTGACTCTTTTACTAAATGGATCTCATCTGAAAGCTTCCCTTCTATCATCTTTCGCGTTACATTTTTTAAAATGCCCCTCATGAAAAGCTATCACTTGACCATATCGATTTGTTGATATGCTCCGATATATAATTAGGTGAAAATTGTATTTACAACTATTGTTTCCCGGTTAATTTCTCTGCTTATATAATCTATTTCTTTTATTGGAAAACCATCCTTCTTACTTACTAACTAACTATAGAAAATAAGAACACTATTATGTTCCGCTTTTTAGCAATACTCTTAATGAATAAATCCTTGCTGTTCTATCTCTTTTGTTAGCTTGTGGACAAAACAGATTTATGAAGGTGAAAAGATTGTTTGTTGGAATGTTGGTGCGACGAGAGTTCCTCCTTACGTTTATTTGTCAACCCCATGTTTATTTATTTGCCCAGCTGTGTTTGATATCTAATATCAATTGCATTTAAATGTTTCCTATATATATATGCACATTAGTTTAATATTTTTTTTCTTTCTTCACATTTGTTTAGTCATGTACACGTTCTCATCCAGAAATTCCAAAGAAAAACATCAAACCAACAACACAAAACCTTCCCCAACGTCCTTTTATGAAATTAATGCAAAAACATGTCATACCTCCTGATGCTAGAAATCCAAGATGGGTAAGATAAACTATTTAATTAAAGTTGAGTAGTATAAATATATTTACATATTATTTTTCTCTCCACTGTTTGAAAATGCGCATTGTGTTCAGGCTACTGTTAGACTGTGTAATTCAAGTAGCTTGAAATATTAATATTAGAAAAGTAAACGTCTGAGAACACCTTCAATTTTCGATTCATTATCTTCCCGTTTGATCTTTCTGAGACTTTTCAACTAAAATAATCAATTTATCATGTTATTATGTCAAACAATATTCAATTTAATCCAGTTTTTTCAACCTTGTTATTCCATAAGTATTTTTCTCTTTCATAGCCGCTTAGGTCAGAAACTAATCCTAAGTAATCTAAGTATGGGTAAACCTTAAAACTTTATTAATTACTCAAACAAACATCTTCATCTTCATTTATAAAAGATTTTAGTGGTTTTCGTTCACTTTCATTCTGTAGAGTGCCTATATATTCAGTAACCTTCCTTGTCCATTTATCTTCTTCTTAAGAGGCCACATGTCACAGTTTTTCTCTCAACCGGGGCGTAAAGGAAGTTACCTAAGAACTCAGTGTTAATCATTGTGTATACAAATGTTGCTTGACTCTATTTTTAACTCTTTATTATTGTTAGTCATGGTATTTTTTAAAATTTGTCTATTACTATTGTGAATCTTTTCTTGTTGAGCTTAGATGAAGTATGATTATTTATCAGCCACAAAGACTAATTACATTTCCTATTTCAATATAGTACACTCCTACACACTTAGTGAATTTACTGTAAGCGGAGTTGAAGCAAAATATACTGAATTTGAGTTCCGGCATGAATATCAACATTAGGCTTCAGGCGCATCGAACTGATAAATCTTAATCAGGATAACACATTTGTCCTGGATTCCAATGCTAGCCGCTATCCAACGCTGATTTAAATGCTTGTGATTTAATGGCAATATCGAGGCAATTTGTACAGGATGCACATTTACCAAAAGAGACTAATTACTGTCTGTAATATTAACAACTAGAAGATTCAAACAACTCTTACAGATACATTTATAATTTATTATCCTTAAAAAGTAGTTAATACTACTCAAACTATCAGCGAATTAGGAAATAGTTTCAACTAAAAGGATAATACCACGTGTATAACAGAACACTAAAAAATGACGTCCACAGAACGAAATAAGGATATTGTGAAATAAAAAGGAGAAACAGTTCCTTTTGAAAGGATTAAAAGGTATTACTAAATCCAATTCAAGTAAGAACAAAGCCAAGCAATTCGTTGTTCAGTTCAGAGAGCTACATCATAGTAGGATCCCAGATAAACTGTATTTTGAGATTTATGGGCTATTGTTTAAAGACATTTAAATGTAAAATGGTTAGCACTTCAACAGAAAGTTGTGACGGATCATCGAATGTTAATGTAACATAACTATACTTCATTTCGTCGTATCATATCATAAGTACGTTACCTCTTCCGTTCCGCTCGCAGTCTTAATGTAGGCCAATAAGTGTGCTATATATGCACTTCTAGAACAACATATTTTAAAAGGTAACTGAGTCACCGAAACTGACGTTCCAAAATGGTAACATGTATTGAATCATCATCTCCATATCCCAACATGCACTACTAGACCTTCTGATTATCTGCATAGTGTTTTGAATAATCCGAATACTATTAGTATAATAGTTAACCTTTGAACACACCACTTTGATATATGTTATATGACTTTGGTGAACTCTATCTATCAAATTCATGATAACGCGAATAAAATTATACAATTATACCATCAAATAGATTTCATGTTTTGTACTTGATTTCATCTAATATTTCTTATCTTGCTTTTTTATTTTTGTCTACACTACTGTTTTGGATGATACATACATCTCTTATATCAGAGAATACTTAAACGGAAAGAGAAATATGAACAACGTATTGAGGAGGTAAGATAATGTTACTTTCATGTTGTTTATTGATTAGTTGTTATTGCTTAACTTGAAAAAAACAAACTATTATCACATTAACACAGAAATAAAAATCAAGTATTTCCTTTTCTTGTGTTGTTTCCTTCAATCACTAGCGTCATTTATTCTAACCAATTTTTGTACCAAATGTTTGTTGGGTGTCTGTACTTCAACATTGAATTGTAAACTCTTAATTGCCCCCAAAGGCCCTGGTATGGCCGAGAGTGGGGAGGGCCCGCCCTCTCTCTCTCCAAATGCTCTCACATGGCTACGCGTATATAGCCTCTGCCAAGGAAGTCCTACTCACTGCCTTCTCATGGCATTACTGTTGTTTACGAAATTGAGAGGACGAAAAGCAAATGTCCGGCGCTTTAACCGGGTTGGTGGAAACGGCGAGTTCACTTAAGGGAGTTAGAAAACCCTGATTCCAAACCACTGGTGCACATGGGCTCCTGTATCCTAAGGGAACAAATGGCGTATGAACCAATTGTTTGTCACCGGCTACCATGTGACTGCATCTTCTTATGATGCTCCACTGCCTTGTGGATCAGACCTTTATGTCAAAGGCTCTGGGTGTGGCCTCCTAAGAAAACCACCTGCTTCGGTCTGGGCACCCGGGTAGTATCATAGACCTCAGGCAATTAAATAAAATGACAATTTTTTGTGTAGCGCATATATATCTGTTGCATCCCTGTACCAATATTTATGTGTTCAAATAAATGAAAATAAATAAAGAAGTAAGATAATTTATTATACTGTTGAATAGTTAGATTGCTTTATCCTAGATTTTTTAAAAATTTGAGTAGTCTTTCTAAAGTAAGGTTTTAAAGTAGTTTCCTACTCTCACCTACCCATCGTGATTAGAATGTGGATATACGTTTGTGTGTGTGTGTGTGTGTATGTATCTATGTATATTTTAAGCGCACCTTCGTCTAATTTCTTTAATTACAGTCTATTTCTCTTTGAATCTTTTATATCTTACTTTGTCCCAATGTTTTTTTTTCTGGTTCCTTTTTCTTTCTCTCATCTTGTTTTTTTTTGGTAAGGAAACCTTTTTTATACTTTTTTTTAAATAGTTTAAACATTTATACTAATTCCTTAATTTTAAATTTGACAGATTGAATTAAACTAAGTAATTAACAAAATCTAATTCTTATTTACGATAATTGACTTTCTGTCTTTCTTATTCACTTTCAGTTAAGTAAATTTAATTTAGTATAAAGTTTGGATTACTTTCTCACAATTGAAACCTTTAAAAAAAACTGTAGGGAATTCTATAATTTTTATATAGTTGAGATCATGAATCAATTGAAGCTAAACCATCAAGGAAAACCTAGAAGTACTGTTTGAAGGCTGTTTCATCCTATTGTGGGACTCCTCAGCAGTGCGCATGCACGACCTCGCCTCGCGAGATTTGAACCCAGGACCTACCAGTTTCGCGAGCGAGCACTTAACCACTAGACCACTGAGCAGGCATACAACGGTGTTAATGTCTAACTTCAACCATTCACTAATGTCTTCAGTGAGTCGATATCTCCCAACAGATCTAGTTGGACTCCATTGGTTCTATAATTCATATGAAATTGAATTTCAAATTTTACAGTTAACACAATACCTATAAACCATTAAATCGAAATCTTATTTAAGTCTATCTGTCTAATTTTCAATCAGTTGCTGGTATGATGTGATCTCTATGAAAGGTTATCGTTGAGTTACCTTCATACTTTCAAACTAGTTGACTTAAAGATTTACTTATTGTATTAGAACTTCATTAAATCCATTTTGAAGCTGATCATTGGGAAGCACATAGTCATTATTTGTTAAAATTATTTTATAAAAATTTTCATTGTAGATGGTATTTGGCGTTGTAACTATTTACCATGATGACTTTTGATGAACGAAAGTCGATTGCTCCTTAACTACTTACAAAATATGTAATTAGTAAAGGTATGGGTTATGTAAAATATGTTTGAGAAAAACTGTAAGGTGATGCGATACAAATAAATATAGTGAAAATTATGTGAATACAATAAAAATGGGAGTAATGTTATGATTAGGAACGTTCGTATAATTTGAAAATAAGTGGCCCAGATGTATGTATAGGTTGGCAAGAGAATCCTCAAGGCATTTATTAAATATGCTGTATATTTTCTTTAAGTTGTTTGAACAAGTCTTTTTTTTACTGACTAACGTGTAGGTTACTTACCTATCTTCTCTAGACATTGAAGTCTATAAATAAGCTGTGTTAACTTGGTATAGTCCATCATTCGGTGTTTGCTGTTATTTCCAGGTTATTAACTGATTTATTCAAACTATGGCTGGCGTAAAATTATTGCATCTAACTATCCAATAGTTCCTTATTTATCTTATCACTTGCAAAAACTTTTGATAACATATGATTTTACGCTAGAGTATGGTGCTAAATATCAACTATATACAATCCATTCTTATGTAACAACTAATTGCCATTATCTTTCGATTGTTACGAATTCTTCTAAGTATTTAGAGTTTATCATACACCATTCACTTATCATCATGTAATTACCATCATCTTTTGTCTGAATTTAAGGAATTAATCAATATGCTTCAATCTGAAGATGAATCTTATTTCTATTTTTCCCCCGGTGGAGGTGATCTTACCAATTGGACCCAACGTAAAACACACCCATCTTATTGGAATGGTGTACCTGTAAATACTGATGATCTTTTAACTGATAATACTACCAGTGAAGAACAATCATATTACTTTTCAAAACAATTTAAACCTGTTTGGTATCAACCTGTCTGGAGACGTGCTGATGAAAGATTCTTCTGGAATTTTCATCTAATATCTCAACCAATTATTGAAGCAGATCGTATGCTTACAACATGCGGTTTTCCGGCTTATGGTTCTAATTTCAAATCTTCTGATTCTCCAACTCAATTCAATAGTTTAGTAACTGATTTAGAAGGTCTATTAATGCCTATTGTCCAAGGTTATGTACACTTTGAAGAGTTCGTTTTAGACCGACTTCAAGGTCATCTCCAGGTAAATGTCGTGAAGAAAACAAAAGAATTCATTGAAAAGTCAAACAGTGATTCACCTTTAATAGGTGTAGAATTTTTAAACAACTCTGTAAATACAAATTCAAATGAAGAAGATCAAATAAATATAATTGGCTTAAACAATCGATGCACAGTAGATGTTCGAGGAGGCAGAACAGCACACTACTTACAGCCATCCTCTTATAATAATGATAATGTTGGTATCAGCGTTAAACAAGCCGTAGAATTCGATCCATCAGTTTTCTCATCTACACTACCGTTTTCATCATCATCATCATCAACAACAACAGGCACTGGAAAAAAACAGTCACCTTCAATAATAAAACTGTCACAATCAAATAGTTTGATGAATATTTCAAATGACAAAGAAAAGTCAATCGAAATAACGACACCTTCAAGTGGCAGTAATTCCATAATAGAAAATACTGTTGAAACTGTTTGCCTTAATACTTCCAATATGGCAAGTTCAAATGATAATTTATTGTCGAAAGATAATCCATATGATAGTAATAATATGAATAATAATTCTAGTCATAATCATCTAAAGCCAATGATCATTAGAGATATGGAACATGTTACAGTTATAATATTTTCACGCCGTAGCTGTTATCGAGCTGGTAAGTTATTTTTACCCTTTTTTTGGTTTCAATATTCGTACTTGTTTAATGCATTTGAATGTGACAGCATTGTCTTTTACTCATGTCTGAGGGAAAACAAAAATGCAATCAATTTCAGTGGATGTGTTTCAAACGGGTGAGTAGATATTGCTTAAATATTAGGAAATTTAACGTGATAAGTTAGATTAAATAAGTAATGTAAAAGTATGCTTCAACAGGAAAGCAGCTGTTTGCAATGATAAGAGAATTTGTTTTTGCAAGAGAGTTCCATTCTCAAGGAAATTTAATCATATGAGTGGATACTGCAATTATATGTAAATAACCACCTGCTTCGGTTTGGACACCCAGACAGTATCACAGTCGTCATACAAATCAATGATAACTACGACTGGAAAATTTTTTCTTGCTTCAACGCTTTTTCATACATATCTTATTCACAATCATATGATAGTATTCGTTTTTATTTTTTTTATCATGTCATTTATGTATTCCCTTCTATTCTCACTTTGTGTGTCCTTATTTTTCAACTTATACAGCAGCTCGCCTATGGTAGAAACCCTGTCATATCTAAACGATCTCAAGTCAATGACTAGTCGAGAGTTGAATGCTAGCACCGAATACCAATACTGGAACTGTCTTTCTGAAACCATCTATGCCATTCAAATTGGCTTCCTTCAACGTTCGCACATTAATGCAGATCGGACAACAGATAGGATTGGCTATGTCTTTAGGAGGTCTTAATATCGACGTCTGTTGTCTATCAGAGACCCATATTCAAGATTGGTGGAATACTACAAATTCAATCTACATCTGTTGCTTCGTAAAGCTTTTTTGACGTGCGTTTATCCGAGAACCGTGTGGCTTCTTCATTTGGTTTTGCTTGTGTTGGTTTCACACTAAGCGCTAGAGCTGAGACAGCACTGATCGATTGAATTCCCATTAGCAGTCGGTTGTGTGTTGTTATATTAGAACGTCCCATCAAAGTGCAAATAAACTGGTGTGGGAAACGATATCTTTGCGTCATTTCTGCCTATCCTCCGACAGATTATAACCCTGATGCGACCAAATATGAGTTTTATCACCAGTTAGCTGTTATTCTACAGAAAGTGCGTTCGATGAATATTGTGGTGCTAGCCAGAGACTTGAATGCTCAGGTCGGGCATCTAGGTACAGAAGAGAGTCCTTTAGGTGCCCGATGGGGACTTGTTGGTCGCAGGTCAGATAAAGGTGACCGTCTACTGCAACTGTGTGCAGACCACAACTTGTTTCTGGCTAGCACTAACTACCGACACAGTCATCGCCGATATGCCACCTGGCGTCCTCCCCCTGCATTTCAAACCTAGACTCAGATTGATCACACCGCGGATGATATTGCCTTACTGTGTCATGATACCCAAGCCATACCATCCGCACTTAATCAGTTGGGAATTAGTGTCCGTAGAAATGGTAAGTGTTTTGCACCTTCCAAGTGCAAAGTAATTTTACAAGACTGGCAGGACCCTAATCCTGCACTCACACTGGGTAGTGAGTTACAATTTGACGATTATCAACCAATATTTTTATGAATTTAAATAAAGCCAGAACAAGCATAGATAAAGAAGAATATGAATTCATTAGATTTCGTGGTTTCTTATCAGCTGATTATAATCAAATATGTATTAACATTTTATATTGAGGTAATATATATATGGAGAGAGAGAGATAGTTAATATTGATAGCCTCGTCTTTCCAATTCTTTTCATTCACCCATGTCAATTGTTCCACGCTATTTATTACCCCAATGCTAAAATTCTAATACATATTTGGTTGTAAGTAGCTGACGAGAAATCACGAAATATAATGAATTCATATTATTGTGCATCTATGCTTGTTTTGGCTTTATTTAAATTTATAAAAGGAACTAATTGCGTGAAATATTTTTATGCACTGAATAAAATTATTTTATTTAACAACTGATCTATTTTTATTCTCTTTTACCATATAATACCTAACCTACAAACTATCTTATTTTTGCATAGTTGAAATCATGAGTCAATTGAAGATAGATAACCATGGAAAACCTGGAAGCACTGCTGGACGGCCGTTTCATCCTATTGTGGGACTCCTCAGCAGTGCGCATCCATGATCCCACCTCGCGAAATTCGAACCCAGGATCTATCAATTTCGCGCGCGAGCATTCAACCTCTAGACTACTGAGCCGACATCCGATGGTGTCAATGACTAACTTTAACCAATCCACGAAGTTGAGCAACCATTCACCAATGTCTTCATTGAGTTGATATCTCCCAACAGACCTGGTTGAACTCCACTGGTCACCGTCCATTGCTCGCAGGTTTTCCATGGTGGTCTAGCTTCAATTGACTCATGATTTCAACTATACAAATACTGAAATCTCCACAAAGCCCCTTCTGATATCTTATTTTTGTCTTTTCTAATATATACAACTTTTTATTTGTTTGATTAGTTAAATAAATTTAGAAAATTTCACTCAAGATTCCATTTAAATTACTCATTAGTTCACTAATTCAAAATGTAAAGTTAATTGTGAAGAAGTCTTACAATAGGACGAAACGGCTATCAATTGCTTCCAGGTTTTTAATGATGATCTAGCTTCAATTGACTCATGATATCAACTATTAATAATTAATTGCCTATGTTATTTATCTTAATTTGAATAAAATTAAATTCCGTTCCATATCATAAACAGTAAATAAACACATCAGATATTGCTTTGTTTTTATGTATTAATCAACATTTTCTTCATAGTCTCATGTTTATTTGTTTAAACACATAAATATGAGTACAAGGAGGCACCAGATACATATGCGCCGCATAAATTTCCTTTGATTTTTGTGAGGGCTGTAATACTGCCCGGGTGCCCAAACTGAAGCAAGTGGTTTTCTTAGGCGGACACACCCGGAGCTTTTGACCTAAAGATCTGATCCACAAGGCAGTGCAGCATCGTAAGAAGATTCAGTCACATGGTAGCCGGTGACCAACGATTGATTCATACGCCATTTGTTCCTTCAGGATAATGGAGCCGAAGTGCGCCATTGGTTTGGAATCAGGGTTTTCCAACTCCCCTAGTTGAACTTTCCGTGTTCATCAACCCGGTTAAAGTTTCGGACATTCTCTTTTCATCTTCTTAATTTCGTAAACAACAGTAATATCGTGAAATGGCAGTGAGTATGAATTCTCTTTCACAGGCTATATAAGCGTGACCATGTGAGAGCATTTGGAGAGGGAGAGAGGACTCTTCCCACTCTCGGCCGTACCAGGGCATTTGGGGGGCATAGTCTTATATAGTGATTTATTGTAATAAAATTCATAAAACATTTTGTTTGAATAATTTTCATGATTAAATAAGAGTTAATTGATTGTTTTCGATTATTTTTTTGATAGACTATTCACTTTCTAATTTCTATTATAAATGAATCAAATCAATTAAGCATCATATGATAATTAAGTAGGTTTTTTTTTTACTTTCATTTTCAGTGTAAAATAAAAACTCTACTCTCACTGATTACTTTTCTCTTTTTCTGTTCTGCTTTTTTGTTGCTAGGTACTCGTTATAGACGTCGTGGAATTGATAAAAATGGTCATGTGGCTAATTATGTTGAAACAGAACAAGTAGGTTTTTTCCATCTATTATTTCGACTAGGCTTTTTTTTGAATAACATCTCTTGGATAAAATAGTCAATCATCAAGTTTATCACTTTGTTTTTCTTTTGTTTTCTGAAACTATCTACATTTGAAAATAAGTTTTGCAAAACAGAAATTCCTTCTAATCAAATAAATTATTTTAAGTTCATTTACTTCTGTGGTGTGGTCTACTTATATCCATATAAGTAGTATAGAGTGATGGTCAAACATAGAATGTATTTTGGTAGAATAATTAATACAGAAAGGAGCGCAATTGCTATGAAAAAATGCATAAACAGTGAAAGCAGAGAAAATGTTTTGATATTTGCAGAAGGAACAGTCAAGATTAAGACAATAGATTGATAGTTTGCAAATTGACTGTTCACTGTATGGTTATCAGAATTTAGTGAGATAGTCTGTAATTTGTGCTTAAATACATTCGATTGTCCCCACTCGTGTTTTGTTCACTACACTTCTACGATTTTTTTTTCATTACAATCACTCGAAATATAATTAAATTATTCAACTAATTAATATTTCCTTCTCTGGTTTTGAATGACAAAAACATGATAAGACTTTCATCATAAAATTAATTCATTTCTACTTCAACAACTTCACACTAATTGTTTAAAATTACAAAGAGTAATATTATGGTGTGTGCTACTTATATTGACAGATATAAGTAGTATGTAGCACTAATCGGAAGGAGAATGCCTGCTAGCATAAGATTGAATTGAAGAGATAAGAAAGGGAAACAGAGAGAAATGATAATAACAACAGACTTGAATTCAATCATGCATATTGTCAGCCACTGCGATGTCTCTGATTGTACATTTTTGTAACTTGTACCGGGAAATGTTCTAAGTATTTTACAAACGCGCCTGAATAGGTTATGCAATTGATGAACATAATGATGTGTTAAAACCAATAAAAACAGTTGACTTGTTGAAATATCTAGATGGCAGGAATAAGTTGACTTAATAAATATTCAAGCCGCCAACTTGGCCTCTATTTAATGTGTCATACAAAATTTTCATTTTTTTCTTTAATTTCACAGTTTAATAATAATAGTAATTTTCATTATTATTGTTTGAAATTTTGTACAGATTTTGCATACAAACATCAGTGAATTTCCACATACAGTTGTATTTCTCCAATGTCGTGGATCTGTGCCACTTTACTGGAGTCAAACAAGCTTAGTGTACAATCCACCTATACTTTTAGAAAAATGTAGGTTCCCCTTTTCGTTTTAATTCGTCCTACTATTCTAACTAATGTTTTATCATGTCTGTGATCAGTTGAATTATCTCGAAGCTAACGCTTGAGCAAATCATCTCTAATTTCCGACGTAAACCACACTATTTTACTACGATTGTGTATACTACTCATAAGTAGTATAAATGTTTAAATGAAATTTGTTCATTAACCCCAATGTTGTTATTTTCCCTTGATTATTATTACAAGTTATACATATTTGCATAATATGATTTTTTTTCATCATGAAATAATCTGCCCCGATGTTGTTTCAGTCAATCGGTAAAATCTCTTATTAACTATGTGTAAATGATGCTGACATAAAAATAATGATAAACACTCAAAATGATTTTTTATAAGATGAATTGAAGCAAAAAATAGAGTGAATTTCAAACTTTATAAACCAGTTAGTTTCTATTCTGTTTTGATAGGGTGATAATCTTAATCATTTCATTATCATTCTGGACATCTATATGGGGTAGGCACTGGATATGTTACTCGGAACGAAAATTAAACCTCAACAATTAAACTCATACACCATTGGGTCTTACACAAGGTATAACTTCCCGGTTTCGAACTGCAATATCAGGGTTAGAGATGAGTGTACTGGGTATAAACGGCTATCCTGTCCTTCTAGGTTCTCACTAGTTTTTTTGATGGAGTTTTGTTCTCTGAGTGGGATTGTTTGGTCATGGAGCTTTCATCGTCCTTATGAATGACATCATCAGCACAAACTTCAGGTAGAAGTAAAGTGTTCAAATTTCTCCATATGTGGTTCACATCTTGTCCTGTACACCTCGATGTTGACCTTAACTCTGTTATTGTTTACTTCTTTGTTTTGCTTGCATCTCAACAACAAGAACCCACCAACAATGAGGTGTACAGGACAAAATGTGAACCACATGTAGAGTAATTCGAACACTTCACTTCTACCCGACAATGAAAGGTCCACGACCAAACTATCCAGCTCAGAGAACAAAACTCCATCAAAATCATCCACCTGAGCTACAAATCTTCTCCATCATCTCACTACTTGTTTCGTTTGTGATCTCAATAAAATCCGACAATCCCTACAATCATTATACTAATAATCCATTTAACTCCGAAAACACAACACCATAAAAAAGCATCCACCAGAACTACAAATCTTCCGCATCAGTTTTAAAAATTGATGAACATTGACTAACTTTTTGGATAGTTCTATTCCAGTATGATTATCTCTACAAAACTTTATACAGTTTAATATTATATATATATATATATACATTAGTGTTTATGAATAATTTCGCTTGTCTGTTGTTGTTTCCGTTTTGGAATAAACTTCAAATAATCAATCAAATCATATTGGAAACCAATTATTTCTCTTTTATAAAAGGAATCCCTACGAACAATTTATACTCAATACTAAACAAATCAATTTATTTTTTTTTATTTTTTTTTATCTTCGTTTCATTTTATTCCACCTTTTCTTTTTCTTTATTGTCCAACATTTTTAATCTACTTTTTTGTTTTTTTCAATTTTATTTGATAATCTAAAATAAAATGTGATAAATAAAGCAGAAACTTTATTTAATTTAAATAAAAATATCTATCTTTAAACTTCCTTTATAAATAGTTTATATTTTGAACAAAGGGGGGGGGATTATATCTTACTATTTTTTTTAATAAAACTATTGGATAATTTTAATAATTATGAACTGAAATTGTTATTATTATTATTATTACTATTATTATTATTATTATTATTATTATTAGTAGTAGTAGTAGTAGTGATAGTAGTGTAGTGAACAAAACGCGAGTGTGGACAATCGAATGTATTTAGGCAAAAATTACAAACTATCTCACTAAATTCTGGTAATCATACAGTCAACAGTTAATTTGCAAATTAACAACCAATTGTCTCAATCTTCACTGTTCCTTCTGTAAATATCAATCCATCTTCTTTAATTCCATTGTTTTAAGCATTTTTCTACCAATCACGCTTCATTTCAGTTCTTTCCTTATCGGTCTTCTGCCAAAATACATTCTATGTCTAACCATCACCATATACTACTTATTTTGGTATAAGTAGACCACACTACAGTAGTAGTAGTAGATTATGTCTCACTATTTAAAAAACTATTGGATAGCTTCAATAATTATGAACTGGAATTATTATTATTATTATTATTATTAGTTTTTACGGATGTTTTCATCAATTAACTTTTGTTTTGAAGATTTAAGCTTTGGACGTACAGTTTTGTCATTTTTTTCATTTTAATCACTTGTTTTACTAAATTGTTTTTTTTTAAATTAATGGTCATCCATCTTGTTAACATGGAATTGTTTTTAATAGTTGTTATGTGAAAAATACAAATACTCTTTCTATCATAAAGAAAACAAGTGACAAAACTACAACGTCATAAGTATTTCAGAGTGACAAATATCAAATTTTTACTTAGTAACCTATATTAAAGAAATAAATAATATAAATTCACTTAGTATTGTTTGTTTGAATCTTCCCATTGATGTTAAGGGCTGCAACTGGTCAGTCTCTTATTGGCATATGTGCATACTGTGCGTATTGCATCGATATAGCCACATATGCTATTTAGAGACTAACCAGTTGCAGTCCTAACACATCGATGGGAAGATTCAAACAAACAATGCTAAATAAATTTAAACTTCACCCCATCGCACAAGCAAGTGGCTGTCAGAACTCAGTAGCTGAGTGGATAGCGCAATAGTGTTTGAAGCGAAGGGTACTGGGTTCGAGTCCCAGAGTGAACATCAACTCTGCAATGCAGGTACATCCAGTTGACGCTCCCCAAACAGGACGAAACGCGCATCCTGGATTCCACTGCCAGCCACTATCCATCTTTGGTTACAAATAAATAATATATTTGTAATATACTAATGAGTAGAAAAAAAAATTAGATTTTCTGACGTTTCGTGACTCAGTGTAAGCCACTTCTTCAGAGAATTAACGGTTTATTCGTTAGGAATTGTACAGTTTGGTCTTATTATTATTATTATATTTCTTATAAAAATTAATTCTACTTAATTATTAACACTCTTTATAATCTAATATACATTACATAATCAACGATACATCAATATTTGTTCGCTGTCTATATACTTATTAAACTCTTTAAATGTTTATCAAATATGGACAGATAGATATCCCACATAAAGATAATTAATCCATGGAATTTTGTCACTAGCTCATAATAATCGTAATAATGTTTCCTTACGATATAGTCAACCTGTATTCTATCATTATTTCTAGTAGAGATAAATATATATTAAGTAAATTCAACTGTCACTGAAAAATTCCCATTATATTAAAACACAATTATATGAAGGAAGAATATTCTTTTCAATCATTTCTCATCAGGTTCTGCAATTATCACATCCACATTAATAATCCATAAAAGAAGATTGGCCAAGTTGAAGGTAAAGTACATCATTTGAGAAACTGTAATATGTGAATCAAGGAGTGTGTGTGATATAAAATAAAATTGAATCGTTAATGTTGGACCTGACTTATATGAAGTAGTAACTTCAATCAGTTTATACGTGAAATAAAGTCGTAAGATAAATTATCAGAATATATATAGTTGACATGGGGGTGAGAGATAGAAAAATGGGATTACAAATCAGAAATTACGTAATATGTAGTATAATATGAATTAAGTCAGATATAGTAGATAGGGGTGGATACTGAATAAATTCATCTAAAAGGTTAGCAAGTGTGATAATAATAATAATAATAATGACTGGTAAAATGTGCGGATAAAATAAGTTTAGGATATAAAAATGAACATAAATCAAATTAATGTCACCATATTATAAAATTGATTATTAACAAGTTAACCCTGAAGTTGGCCAGGGTAAAGGGAGCGGCTTGACATATTTCTTTTGGATACAAAGCTCTGGCTTTTTGATCCGAATAGCAATTGTCTCAGCCGTCTGCAGTATTCTCAGTCTGACGGAATTAGGTAGACTGCTGGTAACACAATATGTTCTTGGCAAATTCAACCGTTGCTAAAAACTACTGTTAATAATCATCTTAATTTTTGTCTATTCTTCTGTTAATGTAATAGAGTTGTGTTCACAGTATCGGTTAAAATTTTATTAACGAAGACATATTTATACAGAATACTTGTTTTTTAAAGTTAATCAAGCACATCTCACCTATATATATAATATTTGAGAAACTTGTTGACATCTTGTGAAGATAAGGTGCCAGTGAATTTGTAGCGTTTCGATTTTTCAATGTTTAATATATACATATTCATAGTTGGAATCATGAGTCAATTGAAGCTAGACCACCATGGAAAACCTGGAAACACTGGTGGTCTAGCTTCAATTGACTCATAATTTCAACTATGAAAATACTGAAATATCCACAAAAACCCCTTCTGATCTTCAATATATATGCCGTATCAAGCATTTCTGAGCATTTTTTCCATCAATTTGATGAGTGAGTGCTTCATAAATAACATAATTTTCACTGAGTGTTTTATTTAAACCTCTAATGATTGCTCCATTTGTCTTTTTTTCATCTGGCAAGTTGGGATGCTTTACAATGATCTAATCATAAAAGACATATATACATAGTTGTAGACAATCAAAATAAAGCCTCCATGAAAATTCATGCTCTTATATATCGCACTGATTTACTGGGTGAATTGAATAATGTTCGATTGTATTAAACAGTGAAATAAACATTGTCAATATGACATCCTCCAGTAGACTCTGTTATGATAATGTTTTCTTTTTATCTCTTGTTTTAGTTTTTGCTATGTTTAATTCGATTGTTTTAGTCGAAATAATTTATGTTATGATCGTTTGCTACTTTTTCTTTATAGTCTTTCTTCAAAATACTCACTTCTAGCTTCCCTTTTCCTTCATCTCTCTCTCTCTATTTTTTTTTTTTGTCTATCTAACTAACTAGCTGATAGTTACTTGTATATTTCCCCTTTTTATTTTGAGAAGAGAAAAGTACTTCTCATCAATTGTTTATCAGCTGATTATGTTGAAAATTTTAAAGTGTATATCAATATAGATGTACATAACATATTGGTAAATGATTCTATTCTACATAAATAGTCTAATTCATTGAACCACTATTCATGTTGCTTTTGACTTATTTTCTGGTTATGAAGGTTTTAGAGAAAAGATTTTTTTTTAAAAAACAAAAACGCAAATTGAATTAGTTTGATAAGTTGTGTAATGTTGCCTTGGAAAAATCTTTCTTTCCCACTCCTCGAATGCATTCAGAATTTCGATTAGAATCGTGTTTCTCTGAGTATAGGAAAGTCCCCTGACTGGCGATTGTATATGTATATAGATATAAGTGTATTCGTCGATCATTTTAGATAAGTATATATACAGGAAATGTATAAAATTCTATGACAAAAAAAAATACTTTCTGTGTACATTTTCATTCCTATTTACTGACATAATTAGCTCATTGAATGTTTATGTAAGTTAGAAAGAGCTTTCTTTCTTTTTCTTTTCCTATCTGAAACGATTAAATTTCATTGTATTTTCTCGTTGACATTGTTATCATTATCGACAAAATCCTCAGTCTAATTATAAATACACTTTTCTGTAAATTTTCTATCAAATTCTTTTAGAGTAAGATCTATGACAGATTTCTAAAGTGATTTATTTCGCTTTTTTTAAAGTGTTTTCTTTTTATTGAGATAGAACAAGCATAAAATGTTGTATTCTGTGAAATGTAATATTGATTGTAAATTAAAACTCATTAATAGATAGCCCCCAAATGCCCTGGTACGCCCGAGAGTGGGGAAGGCCCGTCCTCTCTCTCGAAATGCTTTCACATGGCCACGCGTATGTATCCTCCACCAGAGAAGTCCTACTCACTGCCTTCTCGTTGGACGGGGTGTTGTTTACGAAATTCAGAGGACGAAAAGCGAATGTCTGGCACTTTAACCGGGTTGGTGGATACGGTGAGTTCACCTAGGGGAGTTGGAAAACCCTGATTCTAAACCAATGGTGCACATGGGTTCCAGTATCCTGAGGGGACAAATGGCGTATATACCAGTCGTCGGTCACTGGCTTCCATGGGACTGTATCTCCTGAAGTTTCTCCACTGCCTTGTTGATCAGACCTTTAGATCAAAGGCTCTGGATGTGGCCCTCACACAATTAAATTAAATGACATATTTTTTTGTATGGTGCATATTTATCTAGTTCCTCCTTGTACCAATAAATAAATAAATAGACACTAATAAATAAATTCAGATTGTTGACTTAATTGTAGCAATCTCTTTTTTTAACAGTGTTATCTTTTCAACTTATCCAAATTTAACGAATTCACGTGCTGTTTCACACGATTTTCTCCACTGACAGATCATTGAATAATAAGCATTGTAATATTGTCGAATTGTTATAAGTAATCGAATTCAGTCAGTTGTTTTGACCATTAATTTATGTCTCATAAGATTCTGGAACTGTGTAGGCGATTGATAATATTATCCTTGCGTTAGCTGGTGTGAGGTTAAAACTCTGAATAGGAAGGAGGTTGAAATAACACAAGTTCTTTCATGATTATAGATATGGATTTCTAATGAATGCTAACCAACAAGAAACTTAGACTTAATTTCTTTCTGTTGGTGAATTCCAGTCGCTTCTTTACTTCACAACTTGATGTATAAATACTCTTCTAAAAATTGATTTTTTTTTCACATCTCACAATGAAGATGAGTGTACAGAAAGCTTAAATTGAAGTTAAAAGTAATATAATGCGAAAACTAAAAAAATCCTGATGTTTAACGTTTACTAAGCGAAGAAAAGAAAACCAGCATGACCATTCCATTATTTGTCACTTATTAATTTCCATGAAATACAATTGAAATGTCCTCAATTAATTTAACCACCAAAATGTCCTAATCTGTTTGTTTTATTCAGATTTTTTTACTGTTAAATAAAATCAAAACAAAAAAATCTTGCAGTGCAATTCATCTCATAATATAATAACCTTTTGGACAGTTTTTGTGCACTTACGTATTTCTTTACTACTATAAATACACAGTTGGGTGGGGGGGGTTAAATAATTTTTTGTTGTTGTTACTATGATAGCTGAGATTCATTCATATTTTTTTACAGTTTTGGATTAAAATAATTGATTATAATATATTGTTGTTACTTTTTTATATTGAGCTGAATGTATTTGAATGAAAGTTCTACTCAATGCCTTTTGGGTTCATAAAAGGGAGGTCGACAGGAAGATCTTCAACCGTGAAATCATGGAGCCTTGTGCAACATAATTGATTTGTTCAATTTTATTTACTTTATAAATAATAGAGAAAAAGAAGACGACAGAAGCAAAGTGGTGAATAGATTACACTTAGACACAAAAAGTGAATGGATAGGTACTAAATATAAGGGCATTAACATTGGATCGCAGTAATGAATCTGCATTGTTTGTCCTATAAAACGTGCAGTGTTCAGTGAATAATTATCAATGTTTCTTAAATTTAAAAACATACTACACACTTCTTTATACTATGCAAACTAACTTTCATGTATTGGCAACATATACTGATCTGGTTGTCGTGATTGTATCTTCTCTAAATAAATCCCATATCATTTGACATCTCACATTTGTGTAACGGACGCCAAAATCGCCTAATTTTATACAAGTTCACTTTATCGTTGACTGATTTAAAATTCTGGTTTGAAACTCGGTATCATTTCAATATTGGGTGATCCAAACCATTACAAAATAAATTAAAACTCGTAGTGGTTGAATAAGTGAGTGGCTATCTAGACTCTATAACCAAGTGAATAACGTGTTGGCATTTGAAGTGAAAGGTAATGGTCTCGAATCCTTGATTGAAAATAAACTTTGGAACCCAGGCATACCCATCTGACAAGTTCCAACTATGATGAGATGCTCGTTCTAGATTGCACTACTAACCACATTCCATGTGTTCTATATGATCACATTTATAAAGTTATTCAACCCATATATTAGTTTATTGACAAAAAAGAACACAGTTGAGTCATCAACAGGATTTGGACATTTGAAAATATTTTTATTAGTTTCTCTGGTATTTTTAATGATATTTTAGTGTTCAGTATTATGTCAAGCCCACATGGGTTATTCTAGCATCCGAATGTATCAGCTTGTTCATTCTTCTTGAGTCACATTTGACTTTGCCGATTACTCGCTAATTAACCTCGACTGTTTTCATTTAAGTGTATATGTATTTCTTACCCTATTCATCACATTTCCGTAGCTTATTTTTATCTGGTTATAGAAATCGAATCACGCTCCACGAAATCGAGTTGGCTCACTCAGATTCTCCGCTTCGCTTCACTTTCGTGCTTTTCATTTTGAATGTCTGTCTGGATAAACGAGTGCTTGAAATAACTTCATCCAACACGACCCATATTTGACTTCTTATTACTGTCGTCACATAAAGAAGGTTAGTCTAGGTGTAATATACAGAGTTAAATAATAGATTTATATTCATAGAATATTTATATACGTCTATCGAAATTCGAGTCAGGTCAACGGTTTACAAAAACATAACAATTATTTCGTTTGTGTGTATCTATCTCAGCTATAAATTCTCGTCATCAACTCAATATGATGGTCAACACAATTTGACGTTACACTGAAAAACTAATAAAACTTAGGAAGCAATGGACAGTTGTTATATTGTAGCTTAAGATTCATCAACACCTGGCTATGATTCAAAGGTTGATGTTACTTTATGCTGTCCATCGCCTCTATCTAATTATACAAAATTTCTGCAGTTCTATTCAACATGAGAAAAGGAACTGTATAAGTACGAAAGTCACAAGGCTACCATGATATAAATTTCTAGAATAATCTACAAACAGGAATTATGGACTAATTTATCATACAATGACAGAAAGATTACCTCGTTATATCATGAACTGATTGGATTTGGAAATTGGAATCATTCTTGCAATCTAACCTAATTGTTTAAAGCTTATCCATTGCGAAATCTAAAACTCTAAGTCGTGATCTCAAAGAGAACACTAGTAAGGCTGTTTTTAAAATAAAGCATGAGAGATAACTAGTGTTGTTCAGTATTTCGCTAACCAGTTCTTTAACTAGAAATCATCAGTTTGTACCGAAAATCCCCATCGATACCAAAAGAATCAATCTCAATTTTTTTTCAAAAAAAAAAACTTATAAATCAGATCTTTTTCCCTTGGAAGTTGGTTTCAACAAGAGATTGAGACATGATTTTTACTCGATCTTATTATTATGCAAAATATACTTGTTGTTAAATTATATTCATAAACATAGACTGATATATTAGTCTCCTTTAAGAAAAAAAAATTCCTTTCTCTAAATGTCTATTACTTATATACTTTGGTTATAGACACGTATATCCGTGATTGAAATGATTAGACAATATGGATATTATTCTTACTGATCTTTCTCCTTAAACAGAACAGTCTATAAGAACTGATAGTTTATGTATGTACTTGTATAATAATAATAATAATAATAATAATAATAATACTTTCACTATATGGTAAATACATCAATTTATTTGCATGTAGAATAAAAGAAACAATCTTATCTTCTTAGGTTTTTTTTGTGTTTTTCCTTCCACCTATCTTTGTTTATTTTTCCTATACAGTTTTTCATTGTGTTTCTTTCCTTTCGAGCAAAAAAAAGAAAAAAGAAAAAAAAGAGGAAACCTTAAAAATCTTTATCACTCTCAATATGAAAAAAAACGCATAGAAACATAAGATGAGCTTAATTTAATCCATTGCCAACAAACAAACAAAAAATAGGAAAATTTGTATATGCAATTTAATCACTAACAGCTGAGTAATATTCACATGCAATTTTTGTAAATGATACATTCCTCCCATTATTATTACAAAAAAAGAGGATAAATTAACCAATTTCATGTCAATTACATAATAAAAAACCAAGATTATTTATATGTATAGTTATGTAGTTTATATATATAGAGAGAGTGATTGAATTGAATGTAATATAATATTGTTCTTATTGAACTTTTATTACTATTCTGGTCCTAGGATATTTCCTTGAAAAAGCTTGAACCAGATTACCAGGCGAAATAATGTATTTACTTCAAATTCATTCGGTGAAATTTTACAAATATATTATTATCAGAAGGGGTTTTTTTGTGGAGATTTTAGTAATTTTATAGAGTTGAGATCATGAGTCAAATGAAGCTAGACAACCAGGGAAATCCTGGAAGCACTGCTTGACGGCCGTTTCGTCCTACTGTGCGACTCTTCAGCAGTGCTCGCTAGTGACTGGCTCCATGAGGTATTTCCTGAAGTTCTAATGAGAAGCAGTATCCAGTGGAGTTCAAACGGGTCTGTTGAGAGATATCAACTTATTGATGACATTGGTGAATGGTTGCTCAATTTCGTGGATTGGATGCCGGGTCAGTGGTCTATCGGTTAAGTGCTCTGCCGCAAGAATGGTAGGTCCTGTGATCAAATCTCGCGAAGTGGAATCGTGGATGCGCACTGTTGAGGAGTCCCAAAATAGGACGAAACGGCGTCAAGGCAGTCCTTCCAGGTTTTCCCTGGGTTGGGCTGCCTTTCAATTTTTGCCTTCATAATCTCACTATATAAAATATATTATTCAAATTTTAATGTCTTACATCAACTTGGCACCCAAATATTGTGAAACTATTCGCTCTAATTTAGACGAAAGTTCTTATATATTCTGGTCAACATTATTCAGTATTTAATTTAAATGAAAATGAGCCTTGTTTGCAATTATTTGATATTTAATATTAATAGTGTATATGTTTTGTGAAAAAAAAATATATACTGATATGGATAATTCTCAATTACGGCCATCTTGAAGCTAGTCACCAGTGAACACATGATTATTATCAGAATGGGGATTTGTGAGGATTGAAGTGTGTTTGAAGTTGTTTTCATTAGTCGATCTAAGCTGGACCTCCGTTAAATCGATTGAAGTTAGACATTAACACTGTTGGATGCCCGCTCAATGTTCTCGAGATTAAGCGTTCGTGCGAGAGACTGGAAGTCTAAAGATCGAGTCCCGCTTGCGAGATCGTGGATAAGCACCATTGAAGAGTCCTGTACTAGGACAAAACGGCTGTCCATTGCTTCCAGGTTCTCAATAGTGGTCTAGCTTAGATCGAATCATGGATTCAACTTTAAACATACCTCAATCTCCACAAATCCCCATTCTGATAATTTCTCAATTACACATTATTGATGACAGGTAACTGAGGCTATTTGAAATTTTTTCTGAAAGATTAATTATATTTACCATAAACTATTATTTTATTGGACAGGGTATGATGGTTAAACCTTATATCTAGTCATTCAATAATCATGCCGTTACTTAATTTCGTAAATTTAAATTTCTATTGTTTATCCAAGATGCTTTTTTTTAGTATGTTAATTTTTTTTGTCCCACTTTCAAGGGCATTCTAGACGTACATATACTTGGTAACTTGTTATCTTCAATAAACCTGAACGAAATTGTTCTCCTAGACTGACCGTTGTAAAATAAATTACGTCTTTTTCTATATTCATTATTCAAAGGCCTAAAAGAAAAAATAATAGAATAAACATTAAGATTATAGATACACCTACTTCTGACTGCTCACTAGCACAAAACTACGTTCAGGGTATCCCGCTGACTACTTCCACTCAACTAACATTAAGATAAAGTCCACGCCATGTAGAAATACTTAGACCAGGGGTCATATTGCAACCTAATTGGTATAAATCAATCAACACTGAACAATAGGAACAACATTATACGAATTACAAACCAGGGATTGTTCAATGTATATATCTTATTCATTACTCTATCTTCATTTATCTGTATTGATTGATATTGAATCGAAATGATTATCCATAAAAACCTTTACGCATTCTTCAGCAATATCTCAGTTTCTTTATCAGCTTCAATTATATTTCTTTAATGGTACAAGATGTCGGTGATAGATACTATTGTACCAGTACATATACCTACGCGTCTTATGTATGTGTATATGTCTGAGTCTTTATGTTGATTCATGCTGTTAGGGCAAAAACAATTAATCATTATTTGATTTTAATTTTCAATGGTAATTGTATACTTAGTTGTCGAAGAATAAACGGAAGTAAATAAACAGAAAAGAAAGTGAATTCATTTAATTGCTGCCATAGCAATTCACTTTTTTTGTTGTTGAAACAAATAAAAATAAACAAGAATACATACATAGAAAAAAAAATAGGATAATTAATTAACCAAGAATAAATTTGGTCTTCTTTTTTCCTGTTTTCAAATCAAATTTTCAACTAAGGACAGTTTGTTCACATAATCATCATTGAGTTATTATCATCAATATTATTATAGAAATTCTTTTAAATGATAAACAAATCTTTATTTGTAATGATCTTGTTCAATCAGTTATAAAGAGCGGTTGGTTGATGAATTCAGCCTCCTGTTACAAAGTAAAGAATCATAAGTTCGGTAATTGTACAATGTTGGCCAGACACTATCAGCAACAACCTACTGTGGGAGAGAACAAACCAGATTCCAGCGGAGGAAGAAATCAGGAAGAAGCGCTGGAAGTGGATAGGACACACCTTGAGGAAAGCACTCAACTGCGTCACGAGGCAAGCCGTCACATGGAATTTTGAGCGGCAAAGGGGGAGAGGAATACCAAAAAACGAATTACTCCGAGAAATGGAGACAGACATGAGAATACTGAATAAAAGTTGGATAGAACTAGAAAGAAAGGCCCAGGATAGAGTGGGTTGGAGAATGCTGATGGCGGCCTATGCTCCGTTCGGAGTAACAGGCGTAAGTAAGTAACAATGTTGGGTGATTCACAAAGCGAGAAATATTTGTGTGAAATAAAAATATCTATCTCAGTGGAAGGCTAATTTTAAGTAGCAAATTCAGAAAAAAAACGAATGAAAGTTACAAACCACAAGAATGAAATAGCACTGAATTCAAGAAGCCTTTGAATCCTAATTGTAAACCATGTAATGGAGTATAGACTTCCTGGTTGTACTTAAGAAAATGATAGTACTCCATATTTTCAGACGTTATTTAGTACAAATAGATTAATCCTTTACTTATCATCCTAAAAATGTAAATTGTGAAAAAAATCGATCCATGTCTTCTCTTTCAATGTTTGTAGTTGAGTATACAACTGATGTGTATGTAGTTTTAAACGTTTTGAGAATATTTTATTAATCCAGTATTTTAGATACTTTACAACGTATATCATGTTGTAATGGTTTTATTAAATTCCCTAATCGATTAACTAAATATTGAAATATTAAATCTCAGTACTAATTCATATCGATTACACAATTTTGTGTACACAAGTTGCACAAGTTTTTGATAATTTGTTTAATTATGAAACATAGGGAACCTTTCATTTGATCATGTCCCCTATAAACAAAGATCATGATTTGAATCTCACGAGGCAGGATCGTGGATGCATACTGCTGAGGAGTAGTTCCACAATAGGACAAAACGGTCGTCCAGTGCTTCCAGCTTTTCCATGATGGTCTAGCTTCAATTGATTCATGATCACAACTATTTGAAATTACTATAATATCCATAAAAACCCCCTTCTGATAAAGATCATGATCTTTATAACAATATCTGCTTTTTCAATGTGGTTTTAAAGCTTTCAAAATGTTTCCAAATTAATACCTTTTTAATAACATTTAAGATTTCCATTAATTTTCCCTATTCAATAAATGATGAATAAATATACATTAATAGTTTAAGCTTATCAATTAATTTAGAGTTTAAATTATTTGCTGAAACATTTTGTCTGAAAAAAAATCTCGAATATTCTAACATGAATTTTCTGATGTGAATAGGTATGTGTGTGTGTGTTTGTTTTTTCCTTCTTTAAGACAATCACAGCTTTATTTTACTTTCATTCACTTGTTTGTAGATTTGTAATCAATAAAGTATGTACACCCTTCAGTTAATGTACTAGAATTATCGGTTATTAGGTTTGATATGTTTTGTGAAGAATAGTTTAATTTTTAGGGGTTTTGTTTGTAGTATTACTGGAAACGTCCCCAAATGCCCTGGTACGGCCGAGAGTGGGGAGGGTCCGCTCTCCCTCACGAAATGCTGTCACATGGCCACGAGCATATATCCTCTTCCAGGGAAGTCCTACTCACTGCCTTCTCGTGGCATTACTGTTGTTTACGAAATTGAGAGGACGAAAAGCGAATGTCTGTCGCTTTAACCGGGTTGGTGGACAAGGAGGGTCCATTTCCTTACGATGCTCCACTGCCTTGTGGATCAGATCTTTAAGTCAAAGGCTCCGGGTGTGGCCCTCTGAGAAAACCACCAGTTTCAGTTTGGGCACCTGTGCAGTATCCCAGCCCTCACACAAATCAAATGAGATTTGTATGGCGCATATGTATCTGGTGCTTCCTTGTACCAATATTTATGTGTTTAAATAAATAAATAAATATTACTGGAAACTAGGGATGACTTGACAACTGTTTCATTTTAGTATGGAATTCCTCACTAGTTCTAACTTTCTAGGGTTATAACTGAAGACTTTCATGTTTCATGGGGAGCCCTTTTGACCATGGAATCCTCATTCAGTGACTTACAGTTCCAGCTCTAATCGATTCATTTCATCATATGATGTTCAGTGTTAACCGTGATTCATCAATTCCAATGATCTTCATCGTAGAATAAAACAACTGTCCCATGCTCTTTGGTTTTCTATGACACCATAAATGTTACTAATCCGCAACGAATAACGTCTATAAACTATCAATAAATAAATGTATAGGAAATATAGTGGCTGGAGCAAAAAAAAATACAAGGTTGGTAGGATACTTGTAGAATAGATTGATCGTTGAATTGCTGAATAAATAAATTTCAAACGAAACTTGTTTGCTTGATTACTCTCTGTTTCCAAATACAACCAATAAAATATTGAATTATAGTTGTATTGAATACAATATCTGATCAATTCTACTTTTAACGTTGATAATATTCCATTAACTGATGGAATATCCCAAAACGGAGTTCATATTGTTTAGATATATTGAATTAGAATGTATGTGACATGTTTGTTTGTTTGTGTGTGTGTGTGCGATCTTAAGTAAACAGTTTTTAATCACTTTAAATGAACTAGGAAAATTCAACATGATTGTGTATCAATAGGTACTATAATTAATAATGATAAATGATAATACTAATATTAATATTAATGTTTTTTGTAATATATATGTTCATAATTTTAAAAAAAGATGAACACTAAGTATCCAATTAAATATAATGGAACAGGAAACAGTTTTTCTTTTTTCGTCCTAGATACAAATATTAGATGTTATCCATTGATTAAGTACATTAATTTTTTTATTTGCATTATAATTGGACTGATAGATATAGTTCTAGAAAAAAAAAGTAGCATTTGTTCCAGCTGTTGTTCCTATTCCCTCTCCCCCACATCACTTCCATTTATCAATATAATATCTGTTAAAGGTGGTGTTTTGTTAATTTGCTTGACATAAAGTCTACACTACTGCTACACTACAGATCTATCATATACAATGCATTGTTTCACTTTTAGAAATTACTTTAAACGTCAGCTTTTCATTCGATCGTCAGAGAAATAAGCGTTAAATGAATATTCATTTTTGTCTTTATAGATTGTTATTCAAAGGATACAAAATAAGTAAAAAAAAAAGCGTAAATGTGCTTCAGAGCGGTTTTTGGTTCCACAATTAAGTAGCATAATCTTGCCCATCCATAAACGATATGGCCTGAAATCAAGTTTATACACGTGTGTTTGCTAAATAAGTTACATTATCGATATGAACGGAAACTAATTTGGGGGACGTTATTCTCACTTAATTCGAAGCTTGTAAAACACTAACATTCAATTTTGTCCCTAGTTGATTCTACAAACCATAAGCTTTCGTTTGATATATGATTCACTGTCATACCCTTTTCTGTACCAAAGCTACTGTAATTTAAACGTAACCTTTGGTGCTCTATTCATCTACCCTAATGCCAAGTTTGGAAATAAGTGTATTTTTCTAATTGTTTGTGCGTTGTGGTCATGTTAGTCAGCTACTTATTCATGTGTCTTTTTACACTAATGTCAATCGAAATTGGAATCGCGAATGGATCGAGTAGTGTTCCAGTTGACCCATCTTTTCTCCCTCTTGCTTGTCAACCAATCATGTGATAAAATAGTTTTGGTCTCTCTCCCAGAGGTTAAACCAGTTAACCTGTCGTGTCAGGGCCTTAACCTATATTAAGACAAGTTCTGTCCTGTATATTAGTATATAGACAGATAAATGACGTACAATTATTTGCTTGTAATTAAAAAAACTCAATATGTTGCCCTTTCCCATAATTAGCGAACATTTTTATGTAGGGAATGAACATAAAAATAATTACGAAGCAAAAGTGAATTATTTAAAAATGTCACAATATAGTGAATGACAAAAGTGACAGAAAGATAATTACAGAAAAAAAGTGTTCGTGAGAATTTTAACTCTTAAATAATTTGCCACTTTTTACATCAACATCATTCATTTTAACTAGCAAGTGTGCAATCTCAATAACAATCATTTTCGCTAACCTAATGTGCTATTTACACATTATATGTAGATGGCCTGTTGTAGTACACCTTTATAATAGAACACATATTGAAGTATTATTATGGAGTTGCAGAGATTGTGGGATTTCACTGATATCACGGACGGATATAAGTTAGACAACCGTTGAAAATCTGGGAGCACTGAATAGCCATTTTGTTCTAGTATAGGACTCCTCAACAGTGTGTATCTACTACCCTGAAAGTGGGAATCCAACCCAGGATATGTACGTTATTGGAGCACGGCTCAGTGGTCTAGAAGTTAGCGTTCACGCACGGAATCGAATGTTCGTATGTTTGTCGACAGACACTCGTGAAATGTCACATACTAGGACAAAACATCTGTTCAGTGCTCTCAGGTTTTCACTGTTTGTTTAACTTTGACCAGCTAGTGATTTCAATGAAATTTCGGAGTATTTATTAGTGTATTCATTAAAAATAATCAACCATTCAATACTTTTAAAAAATTTGTAATAATCAATTCCACAGTTAACAAACTGAACAAGGTATTTTTCCATATCAATAAATCACTAAAAATCAGTCATTTTTCATTTGCATTTTTTTCTCTGTTACTATCCTACCTGGTTCCGTTGTTTTCCGTCTATATTTACGTAATTCCTGTTGTTGTTTTGTTTCTCAATCTCAAAAAGATTACATCATTTCACTAGTCAGAAATATGTTATACATACTTGTTCTAGCTTCATAAAAGGAACTAATTGCAACAAATAGATTTTGTTTAATTTCACCATAACTTATGAAATTCAAGACGTAAACCATGGAATCAATGATCATTTGATTAATAATCAATTTTTTAAGTATAACATACACATACTCAATAAATTTTTATGGTATTCCACTGTAAAATAAACCAATCGACTATAGAAATTAGAGTAACATATTTTACGCGGGAATGATTTCTTAAGGATAGAAATAGTGAGAGAAAGAGAGGGGGGAGAGACGGCCGTTTTGTCCTACTAGGGGACTCCTCAGCAGTACGTATCCACGATCCCGCCTCGCGAGATTCGAACCCAACACCTATCAGTCTCGCACGCGAGCGCTTAACCCCTAGACCACTGAGCTGGCATCCAACGGTGTTAATGTCTAACTTCAACCAATTCACGAAATTAAGCTACCGTCCACCATTGTCTTCAGTGAGTTGATATCATAATTAATAATAGTTGGAAAGATATTTAAAAGAATATGCAAGACAATTTATGATTACATGATTGGTTATATTCAATACTTATTGACTGTACTTAATAAATATAAAAAAGTAAGAAAAAATATTTTATTAACTTCTTTATTTTATCCAATTTATCTTATGAAGAAATTAACTAATCAAATGCTTTAGAGACTGATCAGTGGCAGTCCTAAACATCAATGGGAAGATTCAAACAAACAATACCAAGTGAATTCAAACTTCACGCCATTGCACAAGCAAGTTGCTATCAGGACTCAGTAGCTGAGTGGATAAAACGATGATGTTTGAAGCGAAAGGTACTGGGTTCGAGTCCCAGACTGAACATCAACTCTGAGATACAGGTACACTCAGTTGATGAATCCCGAATAGGACGAAACGCGCGTCCTGGATTTCACTGATAGCCACTATCCATCTTTGCTTACAATCAAGTACCTTTTTATACATTTTAGAGAAGAAAGTATATATATATATATATATTAACCTCCACTTTGTTTGTTTAAACTTTATCGAGTTTATGGCACAGTTGAGATATTTTGACAAGTCGTAACATTGAGTTTTGGCATTGGCTTTAATTGTATATGAAACATCAACTTGTTTTATGCTTGAGATATGTCTTAATGACGAGTGTCAGATGTCTGTTATGTAACCTAAATCTAGAGTTTCTTGTTGATTTCTTTTAATCACCAGCCTAAAAGTGGAAATTAATGCGGTTGATCTCAGTTCACTTAAATTAATAAGTGGTTTGAATAATTTTTTTTCTGGTTAGCGTTTTTTTCAGTGAGTTAGTTTTCTATGAGATAGGGTCGCTGACCCCATGCCCAACTCTCCTCCTTTATGCGGGCTTGGGACCGGCAATAGCCCTCAGAGGGGCAACAGGCGGAGTTCACTTAGATTAATAGTCATTCAATTTTTTTTCATTGCCCTTTTATTCATCCCACTCACTACTACAAATAATGTCCTTAAATTTATAGCTAGAATTTTGACTTTTTTTTAAAAAAAAAAAGAGATGATTACCCAACTTTTGCCTAAGATCATAAAATAGTTTATGTAAAGTCGTACATTACACTTATTCATGTTATATATGAACCTAATAGGATAAGTCAAATAAACTTTCAATTATTGTTGAATCAAATATTCAATTTGTCAGTTTACGTTTGCACACCCTAAGCACTACTTTAAGACACGTTATAAAATCTATCGGTGAATGATCGTAGATATTTTTGTGACGTTCAATTGATTTAGTGGTATATGGTCGATCAGTATTCATTGATATTTATGGTATATACACGAAACCATTGTAGCGTTTAGCATTATGCCGCGCCTACATGGATTATTCCGGCTATTGAACAGATCAATTAATTTACGCATATTTCGATATCAATTATTTGCTTACAATCTTAA
Organism: Schistosoma mansoni; assembly: GCF_000237925.1. NCBI lineage: Eukaryota > Metazoa > Platyhelminthes > Trematoda > Strigeidida > Schistosomatidae > Schistosoma > Schistosoma mansoni. The sequence continues at coordinate 21,102,024 of NC_031497.1, forward strand.
CTTTTTTGAGATGAATGTATGCGTGTATTACTTAATTTATATTACTATGTGTAAACTGTGAATCCCGCTTTATCAAATAGAGTTTGGCATGCTTTCCTTCTCTGTTGCATTTTCTTATTGTCGATCTTCAGTAGGAGTGTATGAAACATACCTATCCAAAAGCCCTTTCGTATTTGGTTTATTTTGTTCTATTATTCAGTAACGTAAATAAAGTAGATAAATAGTTACCAAATAGGCAGGATACGTATTTCGTTAACATTATCCAAAAGTTCATTTTTATTTATTTATTTAAACATATAAATATTGGTACAAAGGGGCACCAGATATATATGCGCCACACAAATCTCATTTGATTTGTATGAGGGCTGTCCAGGTGCCCAAACTGAAACAGGTAGTTTTCTTAGGGGACCACACCCGGAGCCTTTGACCTAAAGATCTGATCCACAAGGCAGTGGAGCATCGTTAGGAGATGCAGTCCCATGGTAGCCGGTGACCAACGATTGATTCATACGCCATTTTTCCCTCAGGATACTGGAGCCCATGTACACTATTGGTTTGTAATCAGGGTTTTCCAACTCCCCGGTTAAAGCGCCAAACATTCGCCTTTCGTCCTCTCAGTTTCGTAAACAACAGTAATGCCACGAGGAGTCAGTGAGTAGAACTTCCCTTGTAGAGGTTATATACGCGTGGCCATGTGGGAGCATTTCGAGAAGGAGGGTGGCCCCTTCACACTCTCGGCCGTACCAGGGCATTTGGGGGCAGTATTCAAAAGACCTAGTTGGTGTTAAACAGCGGGCCATGAATAACATCTCTCACCGTGACTTGCACTCTTAAGTAGTTGTTAGAAATACTACAATTATACGTACATATATCATAGGAAACAAAGATTGATTTAGACATAAAAAAATAATGAAAGTTTTATCAGTTTTCACACTGCAATAAATAGAGGAGAGATATTCAGTTCTAATTAACTTATTACTTTTCTAGCATACATCAGTCGATATCGTATTTCCAATTAATTGTTTACACACTAATTTTTTCCATTGTTCATTTAAATAATTTTTATGATTTCATTTAGATCATAGATACTATTCATTGAAGTAAAATAGAACAGCGAAACCATTTTTATATGCTTTGGGACCATCGAGTTAGAAATTTTGAGGTTAGACGTCCAGTATTAAATAAGGAGGGCAAATCGTTTGATTAGTTGGTGAATGTTTATCGACTTGGATAATTGAAAGATGGATTACGTTTGGCCATTCACCGACTATTTCGACTAACGACTGTGGTAGGTATAAGAGTAGATTTGAAAAAGGCTTGTGTCAATTAAACAAAGACATGAAATCAGTCCTTGAAGACACTGACTATTAGACCGAACCTGTAGGTAAATGCAGACTATGTAAAGTCTGCGTGCCTAACGTAACCAACTATTAGATACTTTGGGTCACATCGCTAAGGTGGTTTCACTCTTTATCTTTTCTTAGATCCAACGTTTCTTGATTCGTTATAATTTTTTTAATTTCACTAAATTCTATTTCCTGGAATTATATCTTTAATGCCTAATCTTTTCTACTACCACTAATATTGTCACTACTTTCACTATTCTAGAATCTACCCTAATAACTTCCTCTATCTATATTATTAGGGTGTGACAACTCGAAGTGATGTATACATATGCCACGTACTACGTTACTTATGAATAACTTATTATATTATTTATTCGCTGTATTACCTATTCCCCGTTGTATTAAATGGAATATAATAAAATTAGGAAACTGTCAAAATTCCCATCATTCAACCATATTTATCCACTTAACATATAAATATTTATTTATTTCAAAGTTAAACATTTCAACATTGAATTACCATGTTATTTTACTCTTTTAAATTGTGTTGTATTGTCCCAGTGGAAATTTATCAATCCAAATTATCATAGATTACTAATAATCATTCCCTATTCATTAACATATCGAGGATGAGATTTACATGAAAGTTAACGTTCAGTCACTTTCATCTATAAAATATTATAAGCAGAAATGAATGGTGGCTAGCAGCGTGATCTAGGACGCGCGTTTCGTCTTATTTAGGGCTCGTCAGCTGGACTTGCCTGGATCCCAGAGTTTATGCTCACTCCGGGACTCGAACACACTTCTATGATATTTTTGATTCAGGGCAATCCTCATATATTCCAATAAAGATACTGATCGATTGCAGTCTTAAATATAAATGGGAAGATTCAATCAACCAATACAAAGATCTTGTAGAAAGCCATGTCTAATCACTTTGTAGGATAATCAATTTCTATGTCAGTATTCGTGTACATGTTATCATGCTACTTTCATTATCCTCGTATGTACTATTACAACTATCGCCACTTTACTATCGATTCGGAGTTTTCAATTATCGTGATTAGTTATCTCATTCTCTTTTGATTGTTATTATTACTGTTTACCTACTTCGAATATTACATTTGTTATAATGTCAAATTTACTTTGCCTTGTCATTGATATTAGATTACATTTGTTGAATGTCAAATTTACTTGCTTCAGTAGTTATTGTATTAAACTAAAAATATTTTCCGCTATTCAATAACCAAAGATTTAGCAATGACGGCAGAAAAGGCTGCAAGAGAGGAGAATATGAGAAAATTGTATGATACAACAAAGAAGCTCGCTGGAAATTATCGTAAACCAGAACGACCAGTGAAAAGCAAGGAAGGCAAAGTAATCACCAACATTAAAAACAGCTGAATGGGTGGGTAGAGCACTTCAAGGAACTCTTGAATCGAAGCAGCACCCATGGACCTTCCAATCAATATTGGCCTACAAACAATTGAAGAGATCAGCATGGCCATCAGACAAATCAAGAGCGGCGAAGCAGTGGGACCGGATAACATTCTAGCAGAGGCACTGAAAGCAGATATATCAGTAACTGCAAAGATACTCCAACTTCTCTTCAGCAAGATTTGGGATGAAGAACAAGTACCGAGAGACTGGAAAGAAGGACTCCTGATCAAAATATCAAAGAAAGGCGATCTCAATGAATGTGATAACTACAGGGGCATCACTCTTCTCTCAATACCAGGAAAAGTCTTCAACAGGGTATTGTTAAACAGAATGAAGGACTCTGTAGACGCACAACTTCGAGACCAACAGGCTGGATTCTGTAAGGATCGATCGTGTACAGACCAAATCGCAATTCTACGGATCATTGTGGAACAATCAATTGAATGGAATTCATCACTACATCAACTTCATTGACTACGAGAAAGCATTTGATAGCGTGGACAGGACAACACTATGGAGGCTTTTTTGACACTACGGCGTGCCTGAGAAGATAGTCAATATCATACGGAACTCCTATGATAGATTAAACTGCAAAATCGTGCATGGAGGACAGCTCACCGACTCGTTTGAAGTAAAGACTTGTGTTAGGCAAGGTTTTTTACTCTCACCCTATCTCTTTCTCCTGGTGATCGACTGGATTATGAAGACGTCAACATCTAGAGGGAAGCACGGGATACAATGGATAGCTAGGATGAGGCTGGAAGACTCAGACTTCGCAGATGATCAAAGATCATTCAATAAATTTCCGGTGATGTAGCAATAATCAGTAGAAGATAGTCTAGAGAGGGAAAATCTCCGGAGTCCTAGTGATTGTCCTTGACCAGTCTTGCTTAACAATATTAGACATGACACAGGCAATGGATTATAATCAGTCAATATTGCACAATATCGCTTGTCATATATGCCTCCAATTCTAATTCTAGAGAAACTATTAATACCTTCTAGACTACATGTGCACTCGATTGATGGGTACCAACTACCGCAAAACATATATCTCCATGGTTTTTAATCGATTGTTTTTCACCACTTAACATATAGTGTTGTAAAATTATAACCTGATTACTAATTGAGCCTTCAATGTCAGGAAGTAGTAATGTTCTTTGAGCTGTCAAAGGTTATTTATGGTTTTAGTTATACCTTGACCCTGACTTCAATCCCGACTTCAATCATTTCTATTGAAATAAAGAATTTCACCAACTAAATCTCTATACTATACAATCTAATTAGATACCTATATTTTCACTTATTTTGAGTCTTTCAAGTATTGGTAGTATTTTAATAGTAGTAGTAGTAATACCGATAGTAGTTGAAGAAGAAACGTCCTTTTATTGATAATAATAATAATAATAATAATAATAATAATAATAGAAAATCAATAATTAACCGATAAAATAATCATAGTAACTAAAATACTTTTTATTGATCAGTTTAATTCCTCTTTATCACCGTTTGTTTACTGTTCAATTGTTTAGAAAAAAACTATGTACATCTATCCATCCACTGTTTGAGATTGTAATAAAATGTATATCTCTTTTTATACATATACATTGTGAATGTGTTTGATCAACTCTTCATCAAGAAGATGATGATGATGTTTGGAAGATGGTTTCTTCATTTCATAGTTGCATCAACGATAAAATGAAGAAAAAAAATGGCTATGTGTTAACATTATGAATCTGGCGTATATTTGACGCGATTCTTATGGCTTATATTTTTATTATTATTATTATTAACGGTATCAGTATTGGAACTTTTAATTTTTTAGATTCATTATTGTATTAGACTTGGTTGGTTTCAATGTTATTGTTGCTGTTGTGATAGTGGTGGTGGTGGCGGCGGCGGCAGCTTCATCAGTATTGATTTCTCGTGGTCTTGTTGTTGTTGTTGATGATGCCTCTCATGACTGTTAATATGTGTACATTTTAAAAAGTATATAAATGCTTGTCGAAAGTGTACATTAAATAATGCATATAATATTGGATTAATTGTACTATTTACATAACCTAACCACGTGACAAATTTACGTAGATCTGATATATCAGGACAGAATTGTTCACCACATAATCCTCTAACTAAATACATTAATGTAAATGGTATCCATGATAATGCGAAAATTATAATAATTAAACCCATACGTTTAGTTGCACGTCTCTCACGTTGTTCTGCACGTTCCATAACTTGATCTGATTGATTTGATTGTTTTGATCGATTCACGTAATATTGTTGTTGCCTATCGGGAAGTTGTAATTGTTCCATAGATGGTGGTGTTATGTCAGAAATAATGGATACATTAGTCATCGCTACTATTTTTGTATCTTCTTCATGTTGTTTATCACATGAGATAATTTCCAGTTGTTGCCCTTTAGGTTGTTGTTGGTGTTCTAAATCAATTGAAGAAGTTGTCTGTAATCGATCAGTAGGAAATAGTTGATCACTTGATTGATGAAAAATAGATGTTCCTTTCTCATTATTCTGATCATGATGTTTTTGTGTACGATGGAATAAAGAGAACTTTTTCAAAATATTAGGTTTGTATTTATCTGTGTGTATGATTCCTGTATTTTTCATTATTATTGAATCAATATTATCAGTGTTAATACATGTTGAAGTAATTATATTAATTGGTTCAGTAGTAGTAATGAATGGAATAGAATTGTACAAATCACGAGAATGAATTATATCCTCAGTCTTTTGATGACTATGCATATGACTAGTTACAGCATCATGATCAACATTACTAGCTTTGGTAATCACATGATTCACTTCGGAATCTAGGTGATTTGTTCCATTAGAATGTTTTGGTTTTTCAGAGTTGTTTACTTTTTCATCTACATCATTACAATTACTATTATCATTATTATTATTATTATCTTTACGATTGACTAGATTATCTAGTTCATTAGTTATGTCTAGGCCAACTAAAGGACTAGTTGGATAAAGCTTTTGTCGATCAACTGATAAATAATTATGACAATGATGAGGTGAGAAAGATTGTGGCAGCGATGCCGGCGGCAGCGGTGATGATGACGACAACGAATTCATACCGATAAATTTTTTAGACATAGGCATCATCTTCTCTTTCAACTTATTTTGAAATGGAAGTTTTTCCAATTTTATATTTTGTCTATTTATTTGAAACGATGATTGACGTGATAATGATGATGACGTGAAAGATCCAGCTATTGAAGATGATTTTGATGATTGAGATTCTGTTGACGATGTTATTGAACAATTATTATTCATTATTGAATTTAATATGAATTTTGATGTTTTTTGTTGAATTATTTGATCGGACGAACTCATTTCATTGACAACAAATCTAGGATCAATTTTATTATTTAATTTATTAACAACAGTAGTATTTTTTATCTTAATAAGATCATTTAAATTATGCATATGTCGTGAATTCCATTCGGCTGTAGAATCTGTATTTGTATTTTTATCATTATTTGTCGTTGTTGTTGTTGATAGTGGTGGTGTCGTTGTTGTTGTTGTTGTCAAGTGAAAACAATGACATTCATGTCCACAAGGACAACATGTACAAGAACATGTACATGTTGAACAGTAATAATAACTATAAGAATATGTCGATGATTCAGAAGGTGATCCATACATTGAAGAATAAAATGAATGTTGTATCATTCCATTTGTTTTATGATTATTATTATTATTAATCATATATTTTTCATGAATGATACTATTTGAACTCGGTGCGTCTACAGCTATTTTTATGTTTGTTAGAATTGGTTTAGTTGTTGTCATACTACTGATTAATGAAGTACTTGTGTTAGGAATAGTTAATAAATTCTTATCAATAGATTGTTCATTTAATGGTTTCTCATGAATGATCATACATTCAAGCAATGATTTATTATGTATTCTTCTTGACTGTCTTATTAAACGTGTTCTTTGTTGTAGTATAAAGAATATTTTTGCATATAATATAATCATTATTATAAATGGTATTATAAAAGAACCCATTGCTGAATAGACTATATAATAAGCTTCTGTAAATAAAACACATTCATAATGATTTAATACTGGATTATAGATATGGGTATTTGTAGATGAAAATGTTGATTGGTTTGATTTAAGTCCATTAAGATTATGTTGTATAGTTGGTGTTGAATATGGAATACTAATCGTTGAAGCATTACTTTGAGTTCGATCAAACTGTTTACTGCCCCAACCTAAAAGACCAGGTAAACAAATTAATCCAGATAATATCCATACAAATAATATATAACAAATAACACGTCGTCTATTTTTATTACCACGATACCATATTGGAAATGTTGTAGCAGTGAAACGATCAAATGCTATTGTAACTAAACTCCATACTGATGCTGTACAATAAAAAACATCAATAGTTAACCAAATATCACACATTACTGGTCCAAATAACCATATACCAGTTGCATCAGTTGTTGCAGATATTGGTAATACTGTAATTGCTAATAAAAGATCACTTAATGCTAAATTTCCAATTAAAAGATTAGATGTTGTACGAAGTTTTCTAAAACGAAATAATGCTGCAAATACCAAAGCATTTCCAATTGCTGTTAATAAAGTTATAAATAAGAATATAATAGATAAAATTAAAAATGCCCAATTTGGATATGTTACACTTATTTTCATTTGATTTTATTTATCATATAAATCTTCTAGTATATTTACTCATATTATGCATAGATTGTAATAAAAGGTAAAGTAGTAGCTGAGTTTTATCATTTTCATCTCGAGATTTTTGAAAAAAATTTGTTCTATGAATTCTTATAAACTGCTTCTATTTAAACTTGTTAACCAATGTAACCATCGAAATGTGATTGGTTGAAAATTCCTTCAATCATCTATCCCCTATCTACTGATTGGCTATTCTAAATTTCCCATAGCGGAGATTGTAGTTACGTTAATTTTTTAAATGAAAGCTTACTCCTGTAAAAAATTATCATGTAGTTGATAATGATTCATAAAAGATATATATTTACCAATCATCTCATGAATTATTTGTTTCTTGACCAAATCAGAAGGGTTTTTTGTAGAGATTTAGCATTTTCACAGTTGAAAGCGTGAGTCAATTGAAGCTAGAGCACCATGGAAAACCTGGAAGCGCTGGATGACCGTTTCGTCCTATTGTAGGACTCCTCACCAGTGCGCATCCACGACCTCGCCTCGCGAGATTCGAACCCAGGACCTACCTGTCTCGCGCCAGAGCACTTAACACCATCGGATGCCGACTCAGTGGTCTTAACTAAATGTTTAACATCTCATCTACAAAACGACATGGTTAGTTTAGAAATGAAAATTAGTTGTTATCTAAAAGCGTCTCAATTTTCAAGTCTAAAATATTTAGATATTTGATTCACCTTAGTTATTATATTTCTCTATTTCTATGGTTATTTTCGTTTTCTTTATGAGAGAAAGTTGTCTTTATACGTGTGAAAAACATACGTTTAAATTTTCCCCTTGGGATTAGTCTCTTTTACTAGACCTAGTTTAACGTCCACAGATTGTAATTTTCATCTTGAAAGAATCGAATTAATTGAGAGACTACTGATTTGCCGTTTTATTTCACTTAGAATATTCTAAGAGTAGGATTTAAAATCATATTTAGGAAATGAATATCTTAGCGATACTCATTCTAGAGTGAGGTGTATTACATACTACTACTACTTTTGTGAATTAGGTTTCATCCATATCTTACTATATAACATTGGATTAGTCAACTTACTTGTATGTGGATTATAGCGTCAAAAACTGATAATACATTTCAGACAATGTGTAGATAACCTATATGCTAACATACTGACATAATCGGTGTAGAGAGGAATGATAGCTTAACTAATTTTAACTATTTATTTCTTTAGTCAGTACGTGATATATAATTGTTAAATTTTGTTTTTCTAAATATATTCAGTTTAGGTGATTATTTTTCACACCGTTTGTAATCCATTGATTGCTACTTCAAAAAATTTGATTTTTACGGGTAGTGCCACTTGACTATACGACAATTTAAAATTTCCAAACTCCCTCAACATGTTTCGATGATGATAAGCAAATCATGTTACTGACTTATGAACAATCATTCAATTCAGATAGAAGCAGTTTATTTAATATCATCATTATATTGCGGAAAATTTATTAAAGCAATAGAATTCTAAATCTCATTAACGTATTAATAGCACAATGATAACAAAAAATCATATTGAAATGATTTTACCCCACCGATGTCTGGTGCAGAGAATCAACCGTTAGAAATAGGAAACTAAGAAATCGAGAGCTAATCTCATGAAGTTGTATATGATCAACTTCACTTAGTTATTCCTTTCACTCTTCTGTCAAAGTTCCAGTTTGGCTAGATCGTTACAAATCCACTATCTTTTTCTGATATCCCAAGAGCTCTACTCCTAATAGGATCCTAAAATGACAAAGCGGTTGAATCCATGATTCTCACGATAGTATCTCTCACTTCCGTAATATTTTTTATATCCTCACTATCAACTTGTCTTTTCTGGCTTTATTCTTTTCCTCAAATCCAAGCGGTGGTAACGATGCACATTCACGAAATATCATATGCTATAGCTCTCGATTTTCAAACTTTATGCCATATCAAGCAACAGAATTTATTAGCGAGGATTCCTGAATATGGGAGTATTAACAAATTGTATCCCTCAGAAAATTCTATGCCTGCTACAAGTGTGGTAATGTTTTTGACCTCATCTAGTCAATATGATTGACTAGTTAGATGAGTCACTCTCCCTATACATGGAAACTTCACTGCCGCTTCACGTCATATCAGTGGTATAGATATAGCATTAAGCTCTCGATGAGAAAAATCTCCTGAATTGGAGTCCGGAAGGCAGTTAGTTTGTTTTCTATCCGACTAAATGGGTCAGCAGGGTCTCAGAAAAATAGGAGTGCACCCTATCTCTTCGTCATAGTCTCTTCCTTAGTTTCAGCTAGGATGAAGTGAATGATAACTTTTACCGGAAGCTTTCTGACTACATTCAGTAAGCCCCCAAATGCCCTGGTACGGCCGAGAGTGGGGAGAGTCCGCTCTCTCTCTCTCGAAATACTCTCACATAGTCACGCGTATATAGCCTCTGACAGAGAAGTCCTACTCACTGCCTTCTCGTGGCATTACTGTTGTTTACGAAATTCAGAGGACGAAAATCGATTGTCCGGCGCTTTAACCAGGTTGGTGGACACGGAAAGTTCACCTAGTGAAGTTGGAAAACCCTGATTCCAAACCAATAGTGTACATGGGCTCCAGTATCCTGAGGGAACAAATGGTGTATGAATCAATCGTTGATCACCGGCTACCATGGGACTGCTTCTCCTCACGATGCTCCACTGCCTTGTGGATCAGATCTTTAGATCAAAGGCTCCGGGTGTGGGTCCCTAAGAAAACCACCTGCTTCAGTTTGGGCACCTGGGCAGTATCACAGCCCTCACACAAATCGAATGAGATTTGTGTGGCGCATATGTATCTGGTGCTTCCTTGTACCAATATTTTTGTGTTTAAATAAAAAACATTCAGTAAACTATCATCTAAGACGTAATGGTGACCAATTTAATGTTCAGGTATACAGTTTATCCCAAGTTGATGAACACTTAGGCTGGTCTTTCTTAACCCTTGGTTAGGGATTATCTTCTACAAGTATACTCAAAAAATTGTTTATTTTTAGCTAACCACAAACTTTAAACATAAAGAAAAACATTATACGACATGGTTACCACTAAAATCAATGCAAGTTTGACTACAAATAAACGATACTATCATGAATCAACATTAGCAAATTTTAATATTACATTTCCTTTTAAATTCATTTAGTATTATTTGTTTGAATCTTCCCATCGATGTGTTAGGATTGCAACTGGTCAGTCTCTAAATGGTATATGTGTATACTGTGCGTATTGTCTCGATATAGCCTTAATTCACAAGCATTGTAAGCAAAAATGGATAGTGGCTAGCAGTGGAATCCAGGACGCGCGTCTCATCCTATTTCGGACTCGTCAACTGGATGTGCTTGCATCTCAGAGTTGATGTTCACTCTGGGACCCGAACCCAGTACCCTCGCTTCAAATGCCATCGCGTTATCCACTCGGCCACTGAGTCCTGATAGCCACTTGTTTGTTCAATGGAGTGAAGTTTGAATTCATTTAGTATTGTTTGTTTGAATCTTCCCGTGAATTAAGCTTATATCGAGGCAATACGCACAGTATGCACATATGCCAATTAGAGACTGACCAGTTGCAATCCTAACACATAGATGGGAAGATTCAAACAAATAATACTAAATGAATTTAAACTTCATCCTATTGCATAAGCAAGTGGCTATCGTGACTCAGTAGCTAAGTAAATAACGC
>NC_031497.1:21113439-21215572 GCF_000237925.1 Schistosoma mansoni
GGTAAAGAAATGTGAGGGTAAAAATTATAAACCTTGTATAAATAAATTCAGATAAGACTACGGGTTTAATATATCTACGAATCATACTACTGAATATCTGAATGAGTAGTTATGTTTGGCTTATCCTAGTGTATGTATAAACCATTAAAGATCAGCATAAGTGATTAAAAAAGCAATAAGTAGCTGATTATGTGGTTTGATTCTATGTAATGAGATAGTACTGAACGATCCTAACAGTAATTATTCATGAATAATTCCATTTTTTCTTGTTTATACAATCACCTAGATAGTTTGTTTTATTTTTAATTAGACAATGAAATGTATTAATAAACTTTTTTTGTTTTTTTTAATTTACTTAATTATTGAAAACAAAAGTTTTTTTCTTTTTTCCGTTCTTCTTCTTGAATATTCGATAAAATTTTTCAATTTTTTCATATTAACTTGATAGTTAATCGAAAAATTAATTAATTAATATAAACAAAGTAAGACAATTTGTCATTAATATAAACTATTCCCCTCTGTCGTTTATAATAGTATGTCTATTATAAGTTCATGAATAATAAATGACTATAATCAGAAAGGGGGGGTTGTGGAGATTTTAGTAATTTTTATAGTTTAAATTATGAGTCAATTTAAGCTAGACAACCATGGAAAACCTGGAAACACTAGACGGCCGTTTCATCTTATTATGGGACTCCTCGAGAGATTTGAACTTAGGATCTATCGGTCTCTCGTGCGAGCGCTTAACTTCTAGACCACTGAGCCGGCTGGCATCCAAAGGCTTCAGCCGATTCAGAAAATTAAGCAACCGTCTTCAATGAGTTACTGTCTCCCAACAGACTTGTTTGAACTCGACTGGTCACTGCTTCTCACTAGAACTCTAGACAATCTAGACAATACCTCTTGAAGCCAGTCGCTAATGAGCTGAGGAGTCCCACTCTGGGACGAAACAGCCGTCCAGTGCTTCCAGGTTTTCCATGGTGATCTAGGTTCAAGTGACTCATGAATTCAACTATAAAATTAGTAAATGACTAATTTTATCTGTGTTCACTTTCATAATTCAAAATAAGACAGATTAAAAATTGGTTTCTTTATTTTACTACAACAGTTAATTTTGAAACTTATTCTACAGTGGTGGTGTTAAGTCAAATTTCCTACTGTGAGCTATAAATTTATGTAAATGTCGAAATTGTGCTTTATGTTGAACGTACATACATAACGTACATACACAACCATGCATTCACCCTTTATACTAGCGTAGTTTTCTATTCATATCTTTTTCCTTTATCTTAAACTATATCAATTGTCATGTGTATCATTATTACTACATTAGTTCAGATAAATAATAACATTGATTGATTTATGATCTCAATCAAAACTCAACAATCTTCACAGCCCCATACTGATAATTATCATGTGCTTACTAGTGATTAGCTTCGATAAGTAATTCTCTGAGTTTTAGTGAGGAGCCATGACCAATGAAGCTAGTTCGTGTTGGGTGTGAGGCAGCTAACCACCGAAAATAGTTGAAGATGGTCACGAAATATCGTGAATTGGTTGAAATTAGACATTAACACCTTTGGATTTCGGCTAAATGGTCTGAAAGTTAGGCTTGACACCGAAGGTTCTCGGTTCTAGTCCTGTGCTTGGGGGCATGGATGTGCACTGCTGAAGAGTCCCATATGAGGACGGAATGGCCGTCCAGTGGTTCTAGGTTTTTAGTGGTGGTCTAACATTGAGCGATTCATGATCTCAATCAACACTCAACAATCTCCGCAACCCTATACCGATAAATAATAAATATGCGAAGTATATTCAACAGTTTTTCTATGGGTTCGAAAATAAAAATGTTAACCAGTTGTATTGCTTGATATAGAACAGATGGGATGTGGCTATCACTGGGTTTCAGAGCAGGCATTTCAATCAAATATATCAACAACGAAATGATACAAACCAATTAAAATTGAATTCGGTTGTATTTCTTCCTCTACAAATATATATCCAAATTAATAATCCGAATAAATGGTCAGGTTAAGGGCAAAGTACATCGTTTACAGTATGTAAATTTAGGATTGTCAAACAAAATAGGATAAAATTATGTAATGTTGATATGACTCATATTGAAAGTTAACTTGAATCTGTATATATGTTAAGTGAAAATTTAAGATCCATGATCAGAATAAATATGGATTAGATAGGGTGAGAGAGATAATAGTGCAATTGCAATTCGATCAAATGTTTAATGCAAGACTAAATTGTGTAACAAAATTAGTAAGACGTAATAAGCAGGGATGAATGTGAAGTGAATGAATCATGTATTGGAGAGATTAATAATGATGTTTAACCAATAGAAATAATAGTAATAATAATACAAAGATTTGTGAATAAAGATAGCATAGACAATTGCATTCGACTATTAAAGGTCGTAGGTACAATGGTCAAACGAGGTCATTCAATAGCTAAGATTACTATTGATTAGTTGGCCTTGGGGTTCGCCAGGGGAGGAGAAGCGGTCGAAGATATTTCTTTTGTATGCATAGCTCCGGTTTCTTAATCCGGATGACTACTGCTTCAGCCGTTTGAAGGACTTCAAGCCTGACAAGCTTTGGCAAAATAATTACTGACCCAATACTTAACTGAAAAGGAATGGTTTATACTGGTACTATGACTGGTTTGCATTAAATGGACTAGGATCAAGTTGTTCATTTTCTTCACCAGACCTTTGTTTAGCCTTGCTGGGAGGTGTTCACGAGCACGAAAATGTAAATTCCTAGAACTTCGACCATTATAACTTGCTCCGTAGGAGCAGTCAAACTGATAAATACAAAATGAGGTGATCACTGTACGATGTACTTTACCCTTAACCTGGCCATTTTTTTCGGATTATTATTTGGATATATAGTTGTAGAACCTGAAGAGAATCTATCGAAAAGAATATTCTTCGTTCAAATATTAGTCTTTTAAAATAAAGTTACGTAATTTAGTGAATCAAGAAGAAAAAAGAGCTGACACGCATAGTTTGTTATTTTCCATCATAATTATTATTGTTATTGTTTCTTCTTAGTACTTATTCGTCTGGATTTTCTACACTTCATCTGTCAAGCATACAAAGTTAAGTGTTAGTAGCATTTATAGTAGTAGTAGTAATAATAATAATGGATGTTAAGGGAATAGAAATAATAAAGCATTTATTATGAGTATACAACTTATTCCAAGTGGCGCTTCCGATCAATAATTGAGTGATTTCTCTCTCTCTCTCTCTCTTATAGCTAACCAGAAGAGAGAAAATACAAACAGTCAAAACAAAACAAATTCATTTTCACATTTACATTCATTCTGTTAACTTTTGCATATACATATACAATTGTTGTCGTCTCTAAGATCTGATAATCCATATTATATATATATGCAATGAATAGCGCATACTATTGATTTGTATTCTCTTATGTATATTTATACATTGTTGTAGTTGTTTTAGGGAAGTATGGTGTTGAATGAGAAACTCATACTCATAAAATTCACACAAGGGAATTGGCTATGTAATCATTAAATAATTAAAAGTTTAGCACCCTGTTTTTTTAAAGTTTTCTTTTATTGTCTAACTAATATCATTGTTGGATGAAATTTCCTTCAAAAGTGAATAATTTCTGTGTAACGACCTTACCTTAATGATGAAATTGTCTGCAGAAACAAATGAATTCCAATGGTCAAATAAGATCACAGGATAGACAGACTTCTTCCTCCATTGCGAAACATTTAGTTGAAAATGGTCATAAGGTTGACATCAAGTCAGCATTTGGTTGTTACCCTTAACTTACCCTGGTAATACTGATTTATTATCTAGTGTGGTCATAACATTGTTTTTGTGTACTTTATTTATTTTCTTTCTTTGTTACGGCTTACCTTAACCTGTCTAGTTGACCTTTTAGTTTTCATCTAAAAATGTCTTAACAAGTATATGTGTGATCAGATTGTTCGAAATGTATTTCGCAAATATATTACATAATTCTGATAAACTTCGTCTACTCATTGCATTATCGAAAATTATCTTTATATATCATTTGATCGGGATGATTATTTGTAATAGTAATAATAATAATAATCTACGTCTGATCGCTTACGGTAAAACACTTGCCTAGTTACAACCTTTCTAATATAATTTTTACTGCCTTGGATAATGTACTGTTCAATTAATTTAAATTTTTAATTTAACAAACAGTTAGCACCGAGTGAAATATCTTCTCTCCGGTTCTCTACTTTCAGATGCCATTTTGTAAACAGAACCATTAGCTCATCATGTTCCTATTTATATGTCTAAATGTAGAGCATAATTTTTAACTGTTGAATTTGTTGACTCCATTTATTATCAAAGATGGAGGAGTGCAAAAAAAAAGTTTATGATTTTCAAAACAATGAGATTAATTACTGATAGATAGTTCATCTTAAACTGTGAATGACAGTTGTGTTCATGAGGATTTTGTCAATAAATTAAAATATGACAGAGAAATTTTCATCATCGTCTTCATATTCATCAACATTAGCATTAATTATTGGACCTAATAAATTTATAAATACTGATATATTCGTTAATCATCATTTAAAGTAAACATCAATACAGATTCAATGGTTGCTATAATAAATTATGTCATTAAAATTAAGAAAAATGAAAAATTGTAATTCATTAATCAAGAAAAGAAAAAATAGACTCAACAGTTAATATAATTATTCATTTAAATCTAATTAAATTGATATCAGCCCCCAAATGCCCTGGTACGGCCGAGAGTGGGGAGGGTCCGCTCTCCCTCTCGAAAGGCTCTCATATGGCCATGCCTCTGCCAGTGAAGTCCTACTCACTGCCTTCTCGTGGCATTACTATTGTTTACGAAATCGAAAGGACCAAAAGCGATTGTCCGGCGCTTTAACCGGGTCGGGGGACAAGAAAAGTCCACTTAGAGGAGCTGGAAAACCCTCATTCCAAACCAATGGTGTGCATGGGCTCCAGTATCCTGAGGGAACAAATGGCGTATGAACCTGTTGCTGGTCATCGGCTACCATAAGACCGGATCTCCTGACATTGCTTCACAGACTTGTGGATTAGATCTTTAGGTCAAAGGCTACGGATTTGGCCCCCTAAGAAAATCACCTGCTTCGATTTGGGCACCTGGGCAGTATCACAGCCCTCACACAAATCAAATGAGATTTGTGTGGCGCATATGTATCTAGTCCCCCTTTGTACCAATATTTATGTGTTCAAATAAATAAATAAAAACTGATATCATTAATCATAATTGACTAAATATCTTTTCAAAAAAAGAATTTCTCCCAATGAAATAATAGCAAAATAAATAATCATTACAAATGCGTTCTTTGACGAATATTGTTTTTCTTTTTCCTTTTTTTTCTTTTTTTTTAAAGAGAGAGAAAATTATTTGACTTTAACCATTGTCTAATTTATAATTTGACATTATTGTATCGTCCAAAAAAAAGATGCTTATAATTAATCTTTAGAAATTGACTTGATTCTATTCAAGTTCCAAATGGTTATTTTTAATACGTAATCTCTTGACTAGTTTATTCTGATATCATTACTTGTCAAGAACTTGTTGAAGGTTACTTATTTAAATTACTGCCTTAGTTTTAATTGCTTACGATTACTAATTTTTTTCTAAATCTCTTGTTTCACGTTAGCATTTGGAGTGTTTCTTTTCAGTCTAGTTATACATATATATACTAAAATGTCACCATAAATCATAAACTCTATTTAAATTAATCTTCTTCTTCTCCTTATGATTATGGTTAGAATAAACGATTCGGGAATCTATTTGTATTTTTTTCCCCACTAAAGACTATCACTAGCCACTGATATATTCCTACTATTATTTTAGTTTCTAGGGTAAATTCGTGTTTTTAAAAGTCTTTTTCTTTGTTGATAAAATATTGTATTGGTATTTGTTTATTTTCTGAAAATCTCTTCTCAGCACAAACTGAAAATCAAGAAGCATTCAACAAGTATTGGTCAAGACATTTTCAAGAATTTGAACGTATACTTATTGTGAATTTATTAAGTTCTGGACGTAAACATCGTGAAACTATATTAACTGATGCATTTTTACGTCATATTCTATTATCGAAAAATGAACATTTAGCTTATATAGGCTTTGATTTTCATGATTTTTGGTAAGTTGTTTTTGTATGTAAAAATAGTTTTGATGTGCAATATATCTATTCTTCTTTTACGGATGTATTTGTCTATCTAAGTTATAAGAAACACGAAAAACTATGTTTTTCAGTTATCTCTGCCTACACTCCAATATCCTGCTGCTAAATAACAGTCAGTGGATTTCTAGGGCTTATTGAAGGGTCTTTTAAATTAATAGTTCTCAAGGGATATTCTAATGTGTTAGCTGTGATTTTAGTTTGTAGGCTGAGTTTTAGTGATAGATGCAAAACATTCAAGGGTTCAGTAGTCCTTTTTATAGGCCAGATTGAGTGACAAATCTCTTCTTGGGTGTCACGTTATACTCTAACTTATGAATAACCGATAATATCTAGCAAAAAAAACATCATTATTGTATTACCAGGTTTTCTCTTCCTATTCTTGAGGTTGAGATTTAAACCGATTGTATTACAAAAACTTAGCAACATTGATTCTCTA
The DNA here is from genome assembly GCF_000237925.1 of Schistosoma mansoni. NCBI lineage: Eukaryota > Metazoa > Platyhelminthes > Trematoda > Strigeidida > Schistosomatidae > Schistosoma > Schistosoma mansoni. The sequence goes on from NC_031497.1 coordinate 21,120,095, forward strand.
ATCTCAAAAAATGTTCTTGAATTCTGGCCAAGCTTAAAAGTATGACTAACTCATGTTGCGTCCCAAGTGATAAGTGTTATCTAATATATCCCGTATAATCACTGCAACCATTTGTGAATTGAGATTTCTTCCACATTAGCCATCAATATACCTGTAATAAGAAATGAAAATTTGGATCCAATAAGAAATCACTTTGATGTTTAGAGATCCTTGATACTTCGAGGGATGAAATGTTCTCAATTACTGGGTTTTTGTGCACTTGCAAATTTTTATCACTAGTTTATTCTGATAGAATATGAGGACAATAGTATATGATGTTATCTCAGACTAGTGAAGATTAAGGTTTTTTCCCCCGACAGTTAGTTTATAATTGTCATTCGAAACCTAAAAGCGTGGAATAAGATGTGTAATTTTTTATTGCAAGCTGGTACTCCAGATAAGTAATACGGATTTTCAGCTTCCAGATAACAATTATTTTAATTTGTTCGATAAGCTATTAACTAACTTATATGGTTAATGGTATAGGAGTTTTGTTGATACTATATAATAGTTAACATCAGAGACTGATATTATTTAGTCACTCAATAAAACTAGGAAGCACTAGACGGCTCTTTATTCCTAGTATGGAATTCTTCAGTACTGCATATTTACGACTACACCGATGATTAAACTCCAGTATCTTCGGTCGCGTGAGTGAACCCTTCGCCTCTAGACCACCGAATCTTGATCTGACCGTGGTAATGTCTAAATCCAATTAATTTGCGATAACGCGCTACCATCGTTCATTTCCTGAGTTGGATAACCATCTCACACCCGGCACATCTGAACTCCACTGATCATAGGTTCGTTCTCGAACTTCTATAATTACATGTAGAGTTAATTTCGTTTTTCCTACGTATGACGCCTTATTTTAAAATTAAAAAATCATGACTTATGACCATTCACTTATTTACTAAAATAACAGTATATTACAGACAATTTCAATCTTTCATTCTGTTGTGTTTGTGAATTTGTTTTCCTTTGATGAAAGTGTATGTTTCATTTTCTCATTTGAATAATAATTGGAGTTTTTGTGCGGAACTTTCCCTATTTTCCTTTTCTTCTTTCCCTTTTGTGTTTTCTTTATTCACACATTGTATTACTTGTTTAACTTTAAAACTTCTCATCTTTTTTGCACGACTTTTCTTTCTGTTGTAATGTTTGTCATTGTATGCAGTTATGTAACTGTAGTACGTAGTAGTTCATATAAAATCATAGTAAGAAACTGTGATCGGTATAGTTTAGTCGTACCACGTTTCAGACAGTTGTCTTCCCTAGACAATGGGTGAAGTTTGAATAATATGTTGAATTGATTGCAGTTAGACATGAACACCCTTGGATCCCGATCCAGTATTGATCTAGAAGTTAAGCTTTCGGGTGCGAGGCCGATGGTCACAATTCTGATTCCTGACTTCAGGGTTGTGGATCTATTCCTCTGAGGAGTCACTTACTAAGATGAATCTACCATCCAGTGTTTCCAGGTTTTCATTGGTTCGTGTTATAAACTATGAAAATCAAATAGAATTGTATAGAGAAAAGCAAACATTGTTTATTACTGTAGCCATTATCATTCACATATTGTTCTTTTGTGTTTAATCCTTGAACAGGTTGTTTATTCTGTTTTATTAATATATACATCATACATAAGCATGATGTAAATAGTTTTCTATAAGAAACCAAAGAAAAACAACTTCAATTCTAACACTATGATTTATCAGATTGCATACAATAATAACCTTTAAAGAATAGTTTGATTTGTGACAGAGAAGGGTGTCAATTATTAGATGGTCCCCTCATTTTGGAAAACATAATAATTCGTAACTGTCGATAATTAACTAACTGTTATTTAATTTATAGAACTGAAAAAAACCATTTAGTAAACTAGAAGTCATCACATTTTATCATGTATTTCTGTTTTAATTCATTAATTCTTAGTAAATCAGTCAAGGTTGACTTCAAAACATATATTGATCTTAGTAATTACTATGCCTGATTACTCAATATCATCCGTTGACTATGATATTTGTGTGTGCGTGCCCTGTTTGATATATATGACCGCCCAATTAGAGAGGAGTGAATTAGTGATTAAAGAAATGATACACGAAAAACCGTACGAGCAGTCTTGAGTACTTATCAGTTCTGCTATACGCCTAACCCAGCTAGTTAAGTTCAGAACACCAATGACAGGCTCTGCAATATCAATCATTATTCTCAAACCTACTGGGTTTATATACCAAACAAACTGACCATATCGTACCATAAAATAGAAAATAACATTTGTACAAGATTTGGCCAAATGTGGCTGTGAATAGGGGGAACAGTAATTAATGGACTAGGGATAACTCAAGAATGGTAAATCGTATAATAATAGTCTATAGGTCAAAATAAAGCTCATAATGAAAGGAGCATGAACATGAATAATTACTTTACTTAACAATTATAAAATAGGAGATATGCGTATGATATTGGTCCATAAATAGTCCTCAAAAATTACCATTTATAATTCCCTTTGGGATATAACAATATTCTAATCCAACTATCAAGTTTTTATGAAGCTCCATACCACATTTGTCAATATTTCTCTGTATTCAATGGCATTTTATATGAAATGAGTTATTGATAAAAACGATCTTTAATCAAATTAAACATGTATATACATTTGTTGTTGTTGTTGTTGTTGTTGTTGTTGTGAATATCCATCATGAGTTTGTATGTTTGTATCTTCTCTACATAAAGGGTGTATTACAATCAGTTTATCTAGGGTTTCCTCAGATACAAAACAAACTTAATGATTATATAAATATATTTATATATATGTTAAATATATAAGAAAGTTTATACAATTTAAACTTGTGTTTATTTTATTATGGTTACTTATTTATTCAGAAGAAGCATTTAAAACCAAGTCACGAAACATTAGAAATACAATTTTTCTACTCATTAAGATATCATGAGTAGTATATTGATTAGTAACTTAATACTTGATATTTAAATTATATGAAATTATCAAGTTTCAGTTTTGAGGTTTTAGAAAACTTAATTATTGATGTTAAAAGAGATCTCAAATCATCTAATTAGATATATCTTATATAACTAACTTGTCGATGAGAATAACAACAACAACAACAACAAAGAAACTAACTATCACATGTTCATTTGTTGATTGAAACGGTATATATTACTGTTATTCATTTATTGGAGCTTACTTTTCGTGATTGATAGTGAAAATTAAGTTTTATTAGTTACATCCATAAATTTTTTTTTCTATTGTATCCATGTAGTTGCTTCATTTGATGATCCCGTACATGATTTTTATGTCCATGCATTTTTTTTTTACCTTAGTGACTGCATGTGATGGTATGATATTAAAGTTCTTCCAGTACTAAAAAAAATATTTTATTCATATCAGGTTGTAAATATCAATAATTATGTATTATCATAGTTGAAATCATAAGTCAATCGAAGCTAGACCACCATGGAAAACCTGGAAGCACTGTTTGACGGCCGTTTCGCCCTATTGTGGGACTCCTCAGCAGTGCGCGTCCACGATCCCGCACTCTCTAGATTCGAACCCAGGACCTACCAGTCTTTTAAATATGCTTATAGAACATTTTGACGTTAGATCGTTTAAATCGCTTAAATATGTTGTGTAGAATAACAATAAGAGATTTACATTCCAGATATTGAATGTTGATTATTTGATGGGCCAGATTTTTAGTTCGAGGTAAGATTAAAGATTTTCTAAGTGTCGTAAACAATTTGATTAGAACTTTCGTTTGAAATTGTGTGAACAGTTTCACAATAGCTCGACGTCAATTTTACATGAGGCGTTCAAAGGAACGATCGAAATCAATAATTACTCCAGTATTCCGGTCATCAGTTTCAGCTAATTATATTCATTGAAATGATCAAAATTATGGAATATCAATGAGGAAACCTTCCGTTGTTTAGTTCTTGGTAATAAATCTCAGCGTCACCCTTGTAACAGCAATCGCAGTAGCATAATTTCTAATTTGTATTTCTTCATGAGCTTTACTATTTACCAGTTGACTGTTATCACCTTTAGTTTTTTTGATTTTCCCTTGTCCCTAGATCGTATTTTGTCTCTATAAACGTAGATCTGTCCTTCTTTACTTTTGACTTCTCTAACTATCAAGCCTTTTCTGCCCTATTGTTATCTTCTTATGTTCCATCATTTCGTGATTATCGTTGAATCGTTGTATTTCTACTGCTATGTTATCCAGTTCGTTCTAATCCCCTGTTTCGTATTAGGAGAATCTCGTTCCTTGGTAAATGAAAATTACAGTAGGCCCAAACGAACCAATCTTAAAACGCAAAAGGTTTACAAAACCACTGTGTACTGAACAACTGACCATTTATGTCATAATATTGAATTCGAAATACTTTTTATAGGAGTTTATCGTGAAAACATTCCTAAAATTTATCGTTTTCTTAACAACTTTATATCAGTACATGAGATAAATGGTTTCACTTAAACATTAAACTCACTTGTGAACTCACTATCATAAAACTCATAGAAAACATTTTTGCATTAGGTAAGGTGTTAGTAATTTAATTTCGATAGTTTCTTCACATACAAATGGGTTCCATTCCAGTGTTTAACTTCAAAATTGTCTAGTTTCAGTGCAGCTTTAGTATATGCTAATTATGTTGGCATATATAAATAGTATGCAGCATTAATCGAAAAAAGCAGGTCTGATAGCAGAAGATTGAATTGAAGAGTACAGAAATGGAAGCAGAGTGCAATTATAATAATAACCGAATTTGAAGAATGAAGTGTGTACAGGATAACTGAAGGAAAATGTCCAAATAATGTATAGTTTTCATATTTTATGAAGGCACTGTATAGCTTTACATGAAATAATAAATTGGTTATCCCCAACAAGTCTTCGTTCACTACACAACAACTGTTTGTACAATTAAATTTCATATCTTCTGATTGATGTTTAGGACTGTAATTAATCAATCTCATATTGGCATATGTGCATGCTGTGCAAATTACTTCGATATTGCGATAAGTCACAAGCATTATAAGCAGAGATGAATGATGTCTATTAGTGGAATCTAGGATGCGCTTTTTTTTCCTATTTCCAATTCGTCAGCTGGATGGATATGTTGAATTGTTCCAGACTATTGATAAAAATGTTCTACATTAGTTAAGAACAATGATAGTCATAAATTATAAACTATTAGTTATCTGAAGGAAGGTTTTGTGGAGATTTTAGTAATTTTATATAGTTGAGATCATGAGTCAATTGAAGCTAGACCACCATGGAAAACCTGGAAGCACTGGACGGCTGTTTGGTTCTAATGTGGGTTTCCTCAGCAGTGCCTAAATTCACTGTTTATTAATTCACCTTATGATTCAAAGATATTTTAAAATCGTATTATTGTGTAGTTTGGTTTTTAATGCGTTGAACTACAATTATTGAAATGACTAGAATTTTCTCGAACCTATGAAAATATGTGCCTAATATTACTTTATTCCACCACCCGGGTCACCTCTCACGTTAGTTCATGGAAACAGTCTCATGATCCAGGAGGCACGACGAGGACCTGTGAGTCGGACTTTGCCTCCCGGGTGGTGGAGATCGGCCTAATCAACCACTCTACCGATACTCGAGAACGATTATAAATGCTACATAGAGTCATTGCATAATTACTGTGGGTTCAAAAGAGTGGTAAAATAAAAATGAGTCTGTCCAAACAAAAACAAAAAGACAAAAAATGGGTTGTGAGAGTTATGTAATGGTTCTGCGTAAGCAATGCAGAAACAGCTATCCCGCCCCGGTAGTTGTGCTGTGCTTCGATCTAGCACTCTTCTCCGGAAGGGCCTACTAGGCTTCACCATTCTATATGGCTGAAAGGGATTATTTTATTTATGATAATCGTCATATAATCAAAATAATAATGATGCTTTTGTCACATCACTCATTTAATTGCTTAGTTCAGTTGTCTTTTTTTTCTTGTTGCAAATAAACATAATGGAATCAGTTTAGTATTAGACTGTTCATTCTTTAATTGTACAAAATAACACTCAGTTTTGTTTAAGAAAGCTACAGAACATTGGAAAATCAGTCACAAGTTTGTTATTATAGTTTGATGGATAGAACAATATGTGAATTATGTTTAAAATAACATGAGTTTGAAATGATATTCAATGTTAAACATCAACAACAAGTAATCCCATGTTCAACTTAAAATAAAATATAAGATAAATCTTTGCATTCCTTATATTTCATTGTAAACATCCCCTACTGATCTTAGTTAATTATCTATTGAAAATAAGGAAACATTGGATAGATGTTTCCTTCTAGTCGTGCACAATCATGACCCTACCGGGTGTCGAACCTAAGATTTCATGATGAGTTCTCAACCTTAGAATATTTAGCTGGAATCTGGTAATGCAATTGTTCAACTTCTATTCGTATTGTCACCCAACCATCTTCAAATGTACTCTATGGGCAACTGCGTTGCGTTTGACACGGTTGAACTCCACTGATGATTGCTTCTCACTAGAACAACGGTTTGTTTAACTCATATCAGTCCATAATGTTAACTATAAAATTCAACAGTATCCATGAAGAACCCATATGATTAGGAATAATCTACACATAATAATACTAGAAATGCAAAGCGATGCACATTCTAGAATGATTCCTTATTGACTCAATAGCATTTATTAATTACTTAGTATCTTACCTTTGCTCGGCCTTATGCATTATGATTTTTATCATTTAACATATTTTTGAGGTTTTCTACCACAAATTGAAAAGCAAATGTCTGAATTTTCATGAAATCTAAATTATTTCTCCTTTTAAAATTCTTTAAACGATGTGGTTTACTTTTGGTTCAGGTTATAAGATATGCTATGTATTTGTATGAATTACTACAGGTTATTAATGAGAAAGCAATCTGTTTAGGAACTAAACAGGTGTTTGTTTTTCTAAATTGTAAATCCAACATAGAAACACTATAAACTGTTTACCTTTAAATTCTAGGACTTGTTAAGAAGTTACATATTGTGAATTCACTTAGTATTGTTTGTTTGAATCTTCCCATTGATGTTTTTGGACTGCAACTGGTCAGTTTCTCTCTCTATGTGCAAACTAAGTGAATTTAAACTTCACTTCATTGCACAAGCAAGTGGCTATCAGAACTCAGTAGCTAAGTGGATAACGCGATGGCGTTTGAAGCGAAAGGTACTGGGTTCGAGTCCCAGAGTGAACCTCAACTCTGAGATGCAGATACATCCAGCTGACGAGTACCAAATAGGACGAAACGCGCGTCCTGGATGCCACTGCTAGGCATTATCCATCTTTGCATATATTGTAAGTTTTCCCTATGATTTATTTCCTAGCTTTCTAGCTCGTTTTATATAACATGGATTTCATGTTATAAGTTGTAAAGTTTGAGCCTGGTGGTAACATTAACTTTCAGACAAATAATCTAACTTAAAGATCGGTACATAATCATGTACCTCATAAATTAGTTGTACAATAATCGATTGAAGATAATTTGAATTTTTTACGAGGCATTAGATAGTCCATCTTATCTTTTTATGGATGAGCTAAGGTATTTACTCGCAATTCAGAAAGCTCAGATTTCACGATGGACATGTCAATGTATGCTGATTGTTATATATATATATATATATATATATATACATATATATATATATGCTCTGGTACGGCCGAGAGTGGGGAGAGTCCGCTCTCCCTCTCCAAACGCTCTTATAGGGCCATGCGTATATAGCCTTTCCCAGGGAAGTCCTAGTCACTACCTCCTCGTGGTGGCGGTGTTGTTTACGAAATTAAGAGGACGAAAACCGAACGTCCAGCACTTTAACCGAGTTGGTGGACACGGAAAGTCCATCTAGGGGAGTTGGAAATCCCTGATTCCAAACTATTGGTGCACATGGGCTCAAATACCACGAGAAAAATGAATTGTGTATGAATCAATCGTCGGTTACCGGCTACCACGGGACTGCATCTCCTCACGATGCTCCACTGCCTTGTAGATCAAAAGTTTAGGTCAAAGGCCCCGGGTGCGGCCGCCTAAGAAAACCACCTGCTTTGGTTTAAGCACCCGGTCAGTATCACAGCCCTTACACAAATCAAATAAGATTTGTGTGGCGCATATATATCTGGTCCCCCTTTGTACCAATATTTATGTGTTCAAATATATATATCACATTTGAACTATCAACTATTTTCAGTTTAGGGTTGTGGAGATTGTTGAGTTTAATTTGAGATCATGAACCGCTCCGATCTTAGATCGCCATTGAAAACCTTGAAGCACTGGGCATCCGTTTCATCGTAATATGTGTTCGAGTCCTGAGTAGTGGGATCGTGGATGGACATTGCTGGCGTGTCCCATACTAAGATGAAAACGGCTATCCAGTGCTTTCGGGTTTTCAATGGTTATTCAATATTGATCGGTTCATGATCTCTATTAATTATTCTTTTGAAGTTTTCTTATTCCTTGTACTGTGATTGTATCAAATAATTAACTTTTAAAGATCCAATAAATCTTTTATTGGCCAATAAAACAACCAATTAAAATCTGTATAAATTTAGTTCTGTAAAAAAAAAAAAAAAAAAAAAAAAAGAAATGCTTTCTTCTCCTGTCACATTACTTACTGAAGTAATAAATTTTGAATAGGTAGATAAGCAACAGGGGGAAAAAAAAAAAGGAAACATGACTTTTATGTACTTTTTTTTCTACAATAAAAAAGAGAATAATAAGATTTTCTCTTTTTAAAATGTATTAGAAAATCACCTTTCTTAATTAAATTAGAGAAGAGAATTAATTGACCTTGTTTATAGACAATTTATCTGTCAGTTTTCATTGGGTTTTTTTTTCTTATTATTTCTAATGAAAGATTTTATTGGACAGTGATGAAATTTGAAAAAATTAAGTTGAAACTAGTACGTAAAACTGACATCTAGACGTATTTTAATCATCAAGTCATGGATATATTTCATTTATTTGTTTTACTATTCTATTCAATGTTTGACAGAATTAAAACTGTCTAGTATCTTAGGTAGGATAAACAGAAGAAAAAAAGGTTGGATGTGAAACTTGAGGATAGTTTAATTTAAGACAGCAGTCCAAAATGTTTATTTATTTATTTATTTGAACATATTAATATTGATACAAAGGGGGCACCAGATATATATGCGCCATGCAAATCTTATTTGATTTTTGTGAGGGCTGTGATATTGCCCAGGTGCCCAAACCGAAGCAGGTGGTTTTCTTAGGAGGCCACTCCCGGAACCTTTAACCTAAATGTCTGATCCACAAGACAGTGGAGCATCGTGAGGGGATGCAATCCCATGGTAGCCGGTGACCGACGATTGATCCATACGCTATTTGTTCCCTCAGGATATTCGAGGTCGTGTGCACCATTGGTTTGGAATCAGAGTTTTCCAACTCCTCTAGATGGACTTTCAGTGTCCACCAACCTGGTTAAAGTGCTGGACGTTCGGTTTTCGTCCTCTTAATTTCGCGAACAACAGTAATACCACGAGAAGGAAGTGAGTAGGACTTCTCTGTCAGAGGCTATATACCCGTGGCCATATGAAAGCATTTCGAGAGAGAGAGAGCGGACTCTCCCCACTCTCGGCCGTACCAGGGCATTGAAACTTCTGATGTTACTCTTACAGTGAACTCGGGAAGGTTTTGTTAACTTTTAGTCAGTGAAATGATTTATACGTTTTTTATGTGCATTTTATGCACATTTTTTAAGTTTCTTAACATTAGATTTTTCGCTAATCTGTATAATCACAGAATAAACTATTTACTACAATGATTCAGATCATATTCCAATATGAACTGGGATTTAAAATCTAATAAATTCCATATCAATTAGAAGTACAAAAATGGTGATAGTCTAATTAAAGCTATTTTTGCATCATTAAGATTTTTAATAAAAAGAAACCTTCAAGTCCTCATTGTTTAACTACTGGTTCTACTCTTGTTTTTTTTTTTAAAAAAAGGGAAGATCAGTTGAAATTAGATTATATACCATTAAGACATAATTGACTTCCCTTCTTAGAAATATTCCTTTCTAATTAATACTCATATCAGCTAGGAAATCATTGAAAATCGTGATGAATATGTTAAATAATTGTTTTGTCATCAGTGTGTGTGTGTTTGCGTACATTTTTTTTTTTCGAATCTCGCCGTGAGGGTAGAAAAGCTAATAGTCAATTCAAATGTTCAAAGTATGCCAATTAGTAGTTCATTCACTTGGTTAAACGTTTTTTCTCTTTTACTACACTTTTTATCGCATCTCCTAACCTCACTCACTATATATCTCTCCTCCTCTCGTCTAGCTCATATAGTAATTAAAATACGAAAACGAAAACCTTCCAATTGATATATATATATATATATCAATCTTAGTTACATAGATTACATTCTGATTAGATAAAATGCCTATGGCTTGGATATGTTTCATTTATTTTTTTGTTGAGGAAAACTGATGGTAGAGAAAGAAAAGTGTTATTGTATCATTGATAAGATCTTGCATATTGTAATTTGCCATTAATTTTATATACAAATTATGTAATATTATACACTGATGTTAAGAATAGGATTGTATAGAGTTATTGATATATCTCCCTGGTATTAACTTCCAGACGTGTCTGCATCTTTCTTCTGTAAGAACCTTGAATTTTAACAATATTTGCGGTGATGTTATTAGATGATTTCATCTCACTACCATAGTATCGTGCAATTACATTCATAGAAAATCTATATCCTTAAAACATAACGCTACCTAAGTTATTTAAATGACGATCAACAGCAAATGTTCTGTTCCAGTTAAATATAACAATTGTACAGGTGAACATTATTATGAGGTATTTCCTGGAGTTTTAGTGTGAAACAGTAACCAGTGGAGTTCAACCAGGTCTGTTGGGAGAAAGCAACTCACTGAAGACAATGGTGGATGCGTCGCTCGATTTCGTGGATCAGTTGAAGTTAGACATTAACACCGTTGGATACCGACTCAGTGGTCTAGAGGTCAAGCGTTCGCGCGCGAGACTGATAGGTCGTGGGTTCGAATCTCGCGAGTCGGGATCGTGGATGCGCACTGCTGAGGAGTCGCACAGTGTGATGAAACGGCCGTCCAATGCCTTTAGGTTTTCGATGGTGGTCTAGATTTAATTGACTCATGATTTCAACAATATAAATTTCTGATTATTCAAATATTCTCATTTAGACTTTGACAATGTAAATCGATTGAAGAAAATATTCGGCATCAAAATAGGTGCTTTTTTTCTCTCCCTGATTTATCGTTATCAGATCAATGTGGTTAGAAATTAAAATGACATGTAAGTGGTTGTGTTATGTTCCACTAAGTTAATCATTTCACATATGTATGCCAACAGGAATGCATAGAGAGTAGTAATCATAATTTCCAATTTAGGGTGGATGTACACTTATCAAAATAAATAAAGTCAAATCAGACTTGACGAGAGCAGTGAAAAAAGCATTCATTTTCTTCCATTACTAAATATAGTTGTTCAAAAGTGGTCTAGGTCAAATTTTCAAGGTTTCTGAAGCTTTAAAACTTTTACTGTACCCTATTGTCTAATCAGAAACAATTTGTACGTACATTGAATCTACCTTCATAATATTGTTTTTATATTCAGAGTTATGTGATCAACACTATTTTTCCCTATTATCTTTCGACTTGTCTAGTTCAACTTTTATTTTCGTACATGAAAATTTGTTAACCAGTCATTATCTCATCATGTCATTACGTTTCCATGTAATCATTTAGTTCTAGTAAACTTTATCCCCCCAATAAGCTATTTAATAGTTATCCTGATAATTTGAAATCAGGTTAAATATCCCAATATTTTTCTGTTGGTTTTCAGTCTAAAATATATGGTTCTCACTATTTAATTAATATTAAATTCACTTAGTATTGTTTGTTTGAATCTTCCCATTGATGTTTAGGATTGCAACTGGTCAGTCCAGCTGATGAGTCCCAAATAGGACGAATCGGGTGCCCTACATTCCACTGCTAGCCACTATCCATCTTTGCTTACAATGCTTGTGAATTAAGGCTATATCGAGACAATGCACACAGTATGCGCATATGCCAATTAGAGACTGACCAGTTGCAGTCCTAAACATCAATAGGAAGATTCAAAGAAACAAACGATACCAAGTGAATTTAAACTTCACCCCATTGCACAACCAAGTGGCTATCAGGACTTAGTGGTCGGATGGATAACGCGATGGCGTTTGAAGCGAAAGGTACTGGGTTCGAGTCCCAGAGTGAACATGGACTCTGAGATGCAAGTACATCCAGCTGACGAGTCCCAAATATGACGAAACGCGCGTCCTGGACTCCACTGCTAGCCACTATCCATCTTTGCCTAATTAGTATTGTTTTCATTTTAGTGTTTAGCAAGTTTTCATTGATAATCTTTTATCTATCGTGAATTTTATTTATTTATTTGTTTTTTTTTTAAATATTATCTATTCTATCTAACATACATCAACATAAATCTCTGTATTATGACACAGTCGAAATTCTCAATTTCAAAATGCTTCAGTTCTTTTATCCGGTATTGAAGATTTATTTCGCAATTTTAAATATTGCTGGTAAGTTGTTAAATATTGTCATTATTTTTGTGATTATTTTGTTGAGTAATTTATTAAGATGAGAATCGTGAGATATTCATTGGAATATCAATCGATCAGTCCGAATAGCACGAGACGCATCAGCTCCCTTAGTTTTGCAGATATCTCGATGGTTAATCAGGCCCAACTAGCACAAAACTTAGGTTCACGGATTGTTTCTGGTTACGTTCAGACGAACGTCTCTAAAAAAGCTATCCTGGCTATGATAAATAGTCCTTACCCATTCCATCTATTCATCTCCATTTAGATACTGCTACTGTATCAATATCGTTATTATCATTACTACTGTTACTATTGTTAGCTGTACTTAAAATAATATTTTGAAATTATTTCTTCATCACAAATTAACGCCACTTGTAGTGTCAATCAAAATGAGAGTGTTTCAGTATTTCGTCTATAACATTGAATCATGATGTTTGGTTTAAATTGGGAGAGTGACTGAAGTTTGAAGTGCGGATCACTGGATTCTAATTTGGCCCCCGAACGCCCTGGTACGACCGAGGGTGAGGAGAGTCCGCTTTCCCTCTTGAAATGCTCTTGTTGGGCCACGCGTATACAGCCACTGACAGGGAAGTCATATTCACTGCCTTCTCGCGGTGGGGGCGTTGTTTACGAGATTAAGAGGATAAAAAACTAATGTCCAGAGCTTTAATCGGGTTGGTAGATATGGAGGACACAACCTAGGGGAGTTGAAAAACCCTAATTCCAAACCACTGGTAAATGTGGGTTCCAGGATCCTGAGGGAGAAATTGGCGTATGAACCTATTATTGGTCACCGGCTACCATGAGACGGTATCTCCTGACGTTGCTCCGCTGACTTCTGGATTAGACTTCTAGGTTAAGGGCTCGGGGAGTGGCGCCCTAAGAAAACCACCTGCTTCGGTTTGGGTATACGGGCAGTATTTCAGCCATCACACAAGTCGAATGACTCGTGTGGCGCATATCTATTTAGTGCATCCTTGTAACAGTGTTTATGTGTTTAAATAAATAAGTACCTAAACATATCACGTCCACAGAAAAACTTTATGTTTCTGTTCCCAGCCGAATGTGAAATTGAAATTGCATAACTCTACTGTGAATCGCAAAGGCAGGTTGAAATAATTATCATAACCATTAACGATCTACTGTCTATACCTAGTACTCTCAAATGTAAAATAGCAAATCGGTTGACGAGACAGTGAATCTTCATAATCTAAGGTGGTTGGAACATGTATTATGTATACCCAACCACTGTCTATCTTGATACATTATTTTTTCTAGTGCAGATGTTGATTGGACGAAAGCTAGTAGGGTCAAACTAAGACGTGGTATCAGTCGGTAAAGGCATTGACTGTCGGACTGACCCAAGTTAGTAGGTGCCTGCTTCCCGGTTAGGGTTTGTGCGATACGCCGATCAATGATTGGAAGGGTCGGATGACATTCCTAATATTTAGTCACAGTGGCGCAGATGTATTCACTATTTGTCCATGGACTTACTCTCTCGAATCATATTCTCACTACCTAATGTTTTCTACTACCACTGATACCGTTAGTACTTCTACTACTCAGGTATTTGTCTTTATACAATACGGTGTAATTTCTTAATCATTCTATAATTGATAGGCTAAATAACGCCATGAGAACGTTATTCAGATTTACCATAACGTTACTAAATACCTATTTAAATATAATTGTTGATTACGTCTATTTATATTATTCTTTTCTAGGATTACTCATAATGGTGTAATATGTGAACAAAGATGGTTATTTCATGTGAACTGTTTAGATTGCTTAGATCGTACAAACTTAGTTCAATGTATGTTCGCTGTTGTCATGATTACAACTCAGGTAAATCAAATCATTATTTATCATTGGTGTGAGTTTTTGTATGGATTGAAAATGTTAACATATCATGTGCTCAATAGTGACTACTTTTGGGAGATATTTCTGGAGCTATAGTGAGAAGCCGTGAGCAGTAGAGTTTTACTATGTCGAATTTTACCCAACAAGTACATTGGAAGAGGGTTGCGTGATATTACGATTTGATTGAAGTAAATCATGTAGACCACTGGATGGCGGTCAATTTGTCTACAAGTTACCGTTTCTGCACGAGACCAAGGGTCCTGGGTTGGATCCCCAGTAGTAATAAACACAACAATACATGTATTTTGGAGCGCAGTTTAAGGAGACCAAAAATAAAATTTCATGAGATTGAATAGTTAGCCATGGTGTTTAGTGGGAATGAAAATAGAAACATACGTTAATTATTAGCAGTGGGAACAAAAGAAATATTGATAAGTCAAAAGCGAATGTGATCCCGCGCCTACCTGGAGATGTTTTAGTGGTTGTCGCTTCATATCTTTCCATACTGTGGAATGATATTTCTACCTGAAAAGTAAGCTGAATTAATAGTGTTCTTGGAGACATGGGAATGTAGCCACAGAACCCAAGGAATAAGTTATTGAGCCCGGTTACAATCGTCCTATTTTTAACTAGCTCTTGATGTGTTAACTCTATACTTTAAAGTCTTTATTGTCAGTAATGGTCATCTGGTGAACAAGTAAGGTGTGTTGCTTTTATAGTCGACTTTTTACGAATTCTCCGTTTCATTATGGGTAAGCAGTGTCGCTACGGTCGGTTGTACGACTTCTCCTTTGCTTTTAGTCTTACCATTTTCCCAATTGACCTGCTTATGAAACAATAAAAACTGGATTGATATATATATATATATATATATATATATATATATATATATATATATATATATACGACGGAAAACAAACTAACAACCAAACCCATAATAGGACGAAACGGCCGTCCAGTGCTTCCAGGTTTTCCATGGTGGTCTAGCTTCAACTGACTCACGCTTTCAACTATGAAAATAAAATAAAGCATAAAATGTCATCACTAAATGAAAGAATTATGAAAATGTTATCATAAAAGCGTTTTCCCTAAAAATCTGTCAATCTTTCCTCTGTTAGTTTGGGTATAGTTTTTTGATTGTATGTGGAAGATGAAACAAAAGTTTAGTAGGATTTCTATAGACTCTAACTTCAAACTATATCCAACAATATCTGTGTCTGTCTATTTCTGTTTATCATTTTCAATATTTCCATTAAGACAGGTATATAGGTTGAAGAACCTGTCAAGTCATTTATTACTTTATGATACGTCTTTTCAATTGGATAGAGGAAGGAACTGTCAAATTTATTTAGAGTTTAAAATATTGTTTCAGTAAAGATTGAGCAACTTAACAATAGTTCAGTTTTAATTATCACACATAGAGTTTCAGTGAAGATGTCGAGATTTATTGACAAAGCACAACAGATATAATGGTGATCCGACTAAAATTTCACATACAAAAGTCATTTTCCTTGTCCTTTTTTTCCCATCCTCTTCATTTTGAAGTTTGAGAGGCACGAGCTTCAAACAAACTGCTACTATCCCTTAGTGGATATTTCTCGTTAAAAAGCTTTCAAAATAATTCATTTCGATCCATACATAATGCATGAACTGTAATTCTTCTTGTGTAATATCAGATGTTTTCGGTTGTGCTTGAATGTGACATATTGGACATATTAGACCACCAAGGAAAACCTGGAAGCACTGCTTGACGGTCATTTCATTTTCCTTGGTGGTCTAGCTTCAATTGACTCATGCTTTTAACTATGAAAATACTGAAATTTCCACAAAACCCCCTTCTGATAATAAAATTAGCTTCATTATTTTTTATACTTTTCTTTAAATCATTTATTTTACATGATTATACATGTGAATATATATATCATTATTGAATTAGAAAAGATTCTTTCTTTTTTTAGACGTATACCCCTTCTCCTTCTTTTGTTTGTTTGTTTCTTTGAAATATTACTCTCTTAGAGATTCATTTTCAGATTACTTTTTTTTTTGCATGTTTGTAATCATTCATATTGTCTTGTTTTCCTTTCTTTATTTGTCTGTGTATTGATAAATAGTTCCTTTTCATCATACACCTTTTTCTTTTACTTTTATTGAAAGGTTCAAATTTCAGTCAATATTAAACCCCTTTTACTGGATTCAAAAAAAAAAGGATTACATTACATTTGATATAGATCATACACAATTAAAATTAATACAATAGTTTAGAGAAGGAGAGACACAATAAACGGACCTCATTTTAATGATGCTTTGTTGTTTAAGTTGGATGATTTAGTTGTGGAAAATTTAAGTTGTTGATTTGGACATCATTCTTTCCCTACTTCAAGTAAATATGTGTTTTCTTGCATGAAGTGGGCATTGATGGCTTCATTTTAAAAAAAGAATTGACGAAACTCCCTAATTAAACTATATGGCTCAGAAAACATAATACTACTAAGTGCTTCGATCTTAACTACGAATTGTATCCACCATTTCAAGACTGAGATTAAAAAGTCAGTGTATAGTAAATCTGTCTTGAAATTAGGTAAATCATTGATGGATGGGACACTTTTAGAGGAACAGACTGGCGGGCTCTCAATTGTTCTCTAGTTGTCTATTATCCAACAATTATATAGATGAGAGATCGACATTAAGTTTTCACCCTGTAAAGTCTTCAACTGACATGAAACTAAAGAAAGCAGTATGTTGATCTCAGTGATTATTAAGAATGATAAAACAAGATAAGTAGTGTTACTGATCTAATCCACTTATTATGTATATATGCTTTAACCCTAAATTTGGGAGGTGTAAATCATAAGTTTTGGTTTAAGTTGGTTTATGAATAAAAACGATTATGCTCCATTTATTGAATAACTTCCTTTTTTTTAAATATAATAATGATTAATTTACAAAACATGTTATCGCTTTCCCAGCTTTCTATTAATAATTCCTACACAACATGTCTACATTCTCAATTAGCTTCATAGTCATGACATTTTTGTAATATAATATTGCTGTGAATAGAACACCGTTTGCGGACAATCGAATGTATTTGAGCAGAAATTACAGATTATCTCACTAAATTCTGTTAACCATAGAGCAAACAGTTAATTTGCAAAATAACAATCGATTGTCTCAATTTTCACTGTTCTTTCGCTAAATATCAGTCCGTCTTCTCTAATTCCATTGTTCATGTATTTTCCTACCCATTGCGCTTCATTTCAGTTCTTTCTTTATCAGTCTTCTGCCAAAATACATTCTATGCCTGACCATCGCCATATACTACTTATATGGATATAAGTAGACCACACCATATTATTACTTACATAACTTAAAAGTCCATCATAAACAACGTAGATGCTATCAGAAATATATATCGACCCAAGTGACCTCAATTCACGTCAACACATTGAAAGAAGAAAAGTAAACAAGTCAAAATTATGTTATTATCATTGACACTAAACATAGGATGTTATTCGAAATTCAATGAACCAATAAAATGTATAGAGTAATGTTAATGCTTAAGATGTTTTTTAAAAAGTTTATCCATAACTTATGATTTATTTCTTCGCTAACTACAATTAGAAGTTATCTAGACAATGAGTATAATACTACTAAAAATAACAGAGTTGTCTCTTAGCAACAGATGTTTACATTGTCTCACTTCATTCTAATTATAGTAATCAACCGTTACCTTTTTTTTTGTTTGCTTTCATTATCACTTTTCAATTCCACAATTCTACTAATATGATAGTTGAAAAAAATTGGTTTATTAGGCCCAGAAGAATGTTTACCCACTGAATTTCTACGTACAGTTCAACATATGTGGGCAACAAATGGCGATGCTATCAGTCGAATTTATGCAGGGACAAGTGCAATGAAAGTAAGTTAGGTTTTGTATATATGTATGTTTATGTGTTTTTGTTCATGTTTTCTCTTGTCTGTTCATTTTTTCCCTTATTTTCTTCTTATAGATGTCTTTAGTTGAGTAGTATCATGTGAATTACATTTCATTTTGTTTAACTTTCTCTCTACTATAAAAGTTATTCATATTAATTACAATGTACTCAGTCGTGGCGCGCACGAAGCAGACTGCTCGCAAGAGTACAAATGGGAAGGCTCTCAGGAAGCAACTAGCCACTAAAGCTGCGCGGAAAAGTGCACCAGCTACAAGTAGTGTTAAAAAACCACATCGTTATCGTCCTGGAACAATAGCCTTACGTGAAATTCGTCGTTACTCAAACTATATTAATCATTGAAGTAATATTAATAATAATAGTAATCCTAAGGATTTTACACGATCATGTATGTATAATAAATGCCCTTAAGATATTTGTATATTATATGACTTGAATACACTACTTCTGAATAGGGAATTCCCCAATGATTATCATCATGAAAGACAAATTATTCTTATTTATCTAATTATGCAAATGTTTTTTTTTGTTGTTGATTATTCTCTACTCAAATTATAAAGTCTACAATGTAATCTCTTTATTTAATTGATAATAATAATAATGAAGTTGTCAGCTGTCTATTGAAGATTCAATTTAATTAGTATTTAACAATGAGTAGGTGCTTCCACTCTCAGTGTATAGATTTTGATTGATTCGTCTTGATATAACAAGCTATCTAAAATCTACTTAATTATTGAACATGTAATTTACATCTAAATGCAAAATATTACTACAAGACTGACATGAGTATGTGCTTGTATTCAGTCATTATTGAATGGGAGACGTTAAAAGTATGTATTCGGGCAATTGTATGAGCTGTAGCAGTGACATGACAGATGAAATCAGTCTATGTTTAGTGAAAACTAGAGCTCCTTAAGTCAATCACAGTCATATTTGACGTTTTCATAATATTAGACTAGCTTTAAAAGGTCAGATCTGTAATGGGTCAGTGAGAAGTGTTTTGCTATATGCTTTGGAAATCTGGCCTGTCGGAATTGAGGGTGTTTAGCCGCTCCTTGCGTTCTTTCATTGTTGTCTCAGAAAGACTGCTGATATTCAGTACCAATACCATGTTGGTGATGCTGAAGCATATGGTAATTTTAATCTTAATTATAAGTTCAATCTTTGTTGATGATAAGATTGAAATATTGATTTCATTGGCTACCATCAGCAAAAATCGTTTATAATAAAAATATTTGGCTATTAAGTTTTGTCATCCCCCTATATATAAAAATGTTTTGCCTTATTCAATAGTGTAAGTTTTCTCTATTTAGTATTGACGGTGGGATATGATAATGGTAAAGACAATACTCATAACAAGGTGTATTCCTAAGATTTCTAACATTCCACTGTTTCTAATCATATAGACACAGTATCATAGCATATAGATTTAAAATTCAATGTGTACTAATCCAAATCTGATCAGCCTAAATGTTATGTTGAATGTTATAGTCTAAAATAAATGATTTCGTGTAATACACATAGGAACATATTGAGGGAATTTATTGATAGATTAGCTAAGAGGTTTTATCAACCCATAAAGTTGCTAACTTGTTTTCTGAGTTTTGTCAAGAAGTCCAAACTTCCTGTCCGAAATTCTAGGGATAATCGATATTGACATCTTTAAACCTTCTATAATATGGTTCAAAATATGTCTCAATGTCGTAGAATTATTCATTTTTCATCTAAATCTCCAACATAATACTGTTTAATTTTCTTTCTTTCCCCGTCCTTTTGCCATATCATTTTTATTCAGAATTAATTTGGTCATTTTAAGCCGTGAATATTAATAGTTGCCCAAATGGTATAAAAATTTAAAAATCATGATCTTTAAATAACCACTTCATTCAGGAGATATTCTTTATAAAGCTACTGTGGTGTTACAACATTCGTCACAGTTTTGTGAATTTAACAACCTTGAGAGCTTATTAGATAGTGTATAGACAATTCAGCGGATTGTGTAGTATAATTGGTTTAAATTTTAGTAATTTAAAATTAAGGGGTTCTGTCAGTTAGTTTCAGGTTGTGTTCATACAACTACGTCAGAGATTCGAATTCTGTCTAAATCATAGGTCTACAAACAGTTAGTCAGTTGAAGTAGTCAATATGATCATTCGAAACACTAACTTTTGATGTACTTTAGTGGGTTAATGATGAAATTAGTCATAAGTAACATAGTTATACGTATATCTTGATACTTGGTTCTGACTATGGAATATATAGTTGGGTCAAACTATGATATAGTGAATCAGTTCGTTCTAGAATATCAGATAAGGAATGTACTCACTACACAGTACTTACTGTTTTGTATTCGAAAGTTTGTATACGATCATGTATTTGCAAAGAGTTGTAGAATAACATCTTATTTGTCATGGTAATCCGGTTAAAAAATCATGAGTTGTTTTCTAATTTGAATAAAAAGTGTATTGGAAAGACAGTGTCTGTTGATTTGAAAAGAAGTGTGCTGTATTTGTGTGAATACATTTTATACAACCGAATTGAGTATTCATTTATCGAAACAATTTTAAGTTTTAGCTCAATTGCATTGTAGCTAATAGTGAGATCCAGGACTTGCGTTTCTTCCTATTTGCGATTTGTTTGCTGAGATGTGCTTACATCACAAATGCTGATGTTCGCACTGATACTTGAACCAAGTATCTTTCGCTTCAAACACCAATGTGTTATTCGGTGGGCTCATAAGTCCCGACAGCCATTGGCCTGTTTAATAAGTGTGAGAACGTTGGTAAGCATTTAACTTCATACCGTCTGTATAAGTAGAGCACATCCCAATATGAAAGGTTAAGTGGATAAAGAATGGAACTGTACCTTTCTATAACCAATCACGTATTTGAGAAAGCTCATAGGATTAGCTCTGAAATACTTTTTTAGATTATTATATAAAAATTGTAAAGTTATCATTTTTTAGTCCGTAGATACTCTAGCTATCAGAAAATTTAGGCCTCCTTTATGAATCCAAAAACGACGATATTTTTCTATTTGGGATCTGCCTTAGTAATCCTTAGTCCATTTTTAATGTCAGTGCTAATATAAAACGTTGTTACTTCATATATTTCACTTGTTTCTCTAGCTTTCTCCCTCTGCACTCTCCTATATTTCCAACTATCGACTTTTATTAGTATAAGGTTGTTGGGATTTTTGATTTCTAATTGAGATCACGAACCGATCAATGTTAGACCACCACTGAAAACCAGTACTTGCAGGTTTTCAATGGCAGTCTAACATCGATCAGTTCATGATTTCAATCAAAATATCAATTTTTTAGTTTTCATATAGAATACCTCGACCAGTAAATATA
This sequence comes from Schistosoma mansoni, assembly GCF_000237925.1. Classification (NCBI taxonomy): domain Eukaryota; kingdom Metazoa; phylum Platyhelminthes; class Trematoda; order Strigeidida; family Schistosomatidae; genus Schistosoma; species Schistosoma mansoni. The sequence goes on from NC_031497.1 coordinate 21,141,968, forward strand.
TAATCATCAGTATGTGGTTGTGAAGATTGTTCAATTCCATAGAGTTTATTAACCGATCCAAGTTAGATAACCACTGATTGCTGGAAGTGTATTACGTCAATATGTATTACATTCATCTACTCATTATGCATGGAAATTCTTTTGAAAAGGGCAGGACGATTTGTTTTAGTGTTCCTCTTCAGTTACGTGTTCCAATGAATCTACTACTTAGTCGATAACTGTTCAATAAGTCAAGATTAAATGACGTTAAGTAGTCAATTACTGTCTAACATTTAATGAAATACATCGATAAAAACATTTATCTTTCTTTTGTGTTGTATCTCTATAGGGTGATTATACAAGAACTGGTTCACGAACAGTAAATGGTCTAATGCGTGATGGTGTTTATTCAGTTAGTCGGTAAATATAATTTCCTCCTTTTTTAACATGATGTCAACTGAGTATTTGAAAAACTGATTTGATTTATGGAGATTAATTTAATGTCAGAATTTATCATGATGCGACATTATCTGGTGAACATTTGAAAACCAAGCAACTTTAGACGTCTGTCTTGTCTTAGTTTCACGATAGATGTGTAGTGAACAAGAACAAGTGGGGGACAATCAAGTATAGTTGAATAAAAAATTATAAAATCTCTTAGTAAAATCTGAGAACCATACAGTTAATACTTCATTTGCAAAATATCCATCAATTGTATCAAGCTTTGTTATTCCTTCGTTTCCATACAATCACTCTCTGTTCTCGTTCTCTTCTCTTCGATTTCCTCAACTTTCTGCCACCAGTTATTTCACTTTCAATTGATGATATATACTACTTATATCTGTCAACACCAGTAGCACACAACACAAGCTCACAACTCAGTCAACCGGTCATAAGCAATGCAGAACCTGGTACATATGTACATCTGTTCGATTCGTCACACAACTTTGAAACATTGAGATGAAATTATCATGTCCCAGAGTAGTAGAAGTACTAACAGTATGAGCAATAATAGAAAACACTTGGCATAGACAATAATATTTGAGAAGAAAGAATGAGTCTATGAAATAAGAAGTATGTGATGATTTGAAAAGTCTGGATTGACTGGAGGGCAAAGATTGAATGCATCCGCGCTTTTAAACCTGACTCTCAACCATATCATTTAACATATCCAACCATTGATTTGCAGTTACCAATTCGGTTTAGTCTGATAGTCAGCGACCTGTAGACTGATGCCATGTCTTGGCTTAGTTATGACACAACTAGACTGAATGGAACCCAGGATTCGAGTTCCAGAAGTTCTAGTATGAAGTCGTGACTCATGAAGTTGAACTGAATTCAAAGTTCATTAATTTTTCAAATATAAACAAAAACTGTTGATCTTCATCTTCTCAGCTGAAGTTTCTTTAATTGAATAATTTCTTGTAAACAATGTTTGTTTGACTTGATGATAAACCTAGAAAAAATGTTGACTAGTAGTTAAAACAAAGCTGAAAACTAATGACATGATTGTCTTTTACACATTCGAAAACTTATGCTTCTATCTTAAATATCATGTACACTGTACACTCTTGACCGTTGCTGTTACCTTGACGTGGTGGTCGGGCTTGCCTATCGTGATGAACCTGTCGAGCTATACTGGCTGGGACAATCGTTTCTCAAGATCCTATCATTCCAGACAGGTCGGTTGAAGAGCGGTAAGACTAAAAGCAGCAAACCCAAGGTTCGAAGGCGAAGTCGTACCGCTGACTACACGGAGGTGTGACGGCAGTAAGGTTTTTTCTTCAGACAATAAGACAATATCATCCACATACTTAAGGAACAAGTAATTAAGGTAATATTAATTAACACAATTCATAATGTAATGTAGATTCAAACACTTTCATCTCAATTCCAATATGAATCACTGGCTGATCAACTTATTCGTTTATTCTTTTTATCGTTCTTATACTTTACTTGAAAAATCTCATAATCATAAATTCTTGTTGATTAAGATTTCTATAGCTCTCTCTTGATCAATAAGGAACGTGAATCGATGTACCATTATGTATAGTTCAGTGTGTATATGCTTGAATTCCCCCTTTTTTTTGTTAAGCAGTAGCTGACCAACATCAGGCTTTGGTGAAATAAAAAGGTAGACAGAATTTATCCCATAAACCTAATTTCATCAGATTGTCGTGTGATCAACTCTTAAGTATAATATTCATTAATAACTTAAATAATAATTTGGAATAAACCTGTTAATTTGGCTTGTTTAATATATATCTATCATATGATCAAAATTAGAGAAAATAAATCGTTTGTTAATTTATTTCCTGAGTATTATCCTTGGCTCCATATGACTTTTTAAAAATAAAAAAAAATACCCAGCTTAATGGTAACGTCTATGTTTAATTGTAGTGTCTAAAATTTAACAATATTTCTAATACATACATAGTTCATTCAATCGAAATAATATTTATATGTAGTGATGTTTATGTACTGTATTTCACGAATGATTCCATTCTTGATAACTCTTCATCATAAACAATTCAAATGGATGCTTTGAATGTTGCTAATTTCTTTGAATTAGATGATTTATTCAATAAGATTTTATTGTTGTTTTATGTACAACATTAGCGACATGAAGTTGGCGCTGTCAGTCAGTTACAACGTGGAACTTTGTACGTACGTATATCAGTTCGAGTTGCCATACCACATTAGCACAGAGATTCAGTTGTCGATTCAAATCCTATAATGGTAGAAGTAGCAAGAGTATAAGCAGTAATCCGAAAGATTAGGGTTTGAAAGAGAGACATGGAGAATTCAGAAGATTAGAATTTTGGAGAACACAAAGAGTGGATGCACCTTCGCCATTGCAAACGATTTTGAGCCATGTCATTCAAGGTCTCTAACCATCGATTGCTATCCTCTCGCAAATCTCAACCAGGTAGTCTACACCTACCAACATGGCACAGTTCACTTGTCCGTAACTTCATGGATTTGAAGTTGGCGCTGATAATGTTATTTAAAACGACTATAAAAGCTCACTCACTTACACCTGTTACCCCTCGTGTAGGAGCATAGACCGCCCACCAGCATTCTCGATCCACTATAAAAGCTACCTGGCAATTAAATTATTCAACTCAGAGAATCTGACAACTTCAAAAACAACTACTTTTCTCATTCAGTGACCCTCTTTTTTGTTCTTTTTGTATGTGAAAATAATTAACTTTTTTAGAAGTAACAATACCTCCTAGTAAATGATCTCTAAGAGCATTTCTCGCTCGAGAATGTAACAATTGTAATAATATTACAAATACTAAACAAGTTTACGAATAATCAATCAACAATTTAGTGTATACCATCTTCTACTGAGTTTCATTCATCCATCGGAACTAAATTGGTTCTATAAGCAAAGATAGACAGTGGCTAGCGGTGGAATCCAGGACGCGCGTTTCATCCTATTCGAGACTCATCAGTTGGATGTACCTGCATCTCATTCACTCTGGGACTCGAACCCAGTAACATTCGCTTCGAACGTCATCGCGTTATCCAATTAGATAGCCACTATCCATCTTTGCTAATAATGCTTTTGAATTAAAGCAATATCGAGGCAATACGCACAGTATGCACATATCATCAAATGATTAAGGTATATATATATATATATATATATATATATATATATATATATATATATATTGATTGCTGAGGAGTCCCATGGTGGTCTAGCTTCAATTGACTCACGCTTTCAAATATTGATTTTTTCTTTGATCGAATATCCTATATTTTTGCACCTTGTCTTAGTGGGTATATATTCATACTATTTAAGAATATGATCGTACATAGAGTTGTTGTTAGTTGATGTAAGATACAGTTCACCAATGATAATCTTCTATACTCATTCTCTTCCATAAATGGATTGATTAATTAATATTCGATAGAATATATTTAACTATTATCTAAATTTTAGATATTTGTGACATTTATAATCAATTTTTGATGAATAGTGCTCTCTTTCTACTGATCATGAATTATGGTAGATTCTAATTGTATACTGTTGTCAAGTATATATAATGTATAAAGAAATACAAAAGACGTTATTCGTCTTTGTGAAGTTTTTCTGCTTTCGAATTCATATAATATAAGTGTTGAATTGTATACAATGTGAACACTAATTGATTGATGAATGATAGGACTGTATTACATTGCCGATTCTTTGATAATGGTCGACAGAATTTTATCAGCCCTAAAAGTTAGGCAAACACTCCGTGATTTCAATTAGTGTATATATCTCATTGTTATGACTGAACAAAATCGATATGGTTCAATGCAAGATATAAAACAAAGATAATAGATGAAAATCCTTTTCACTTACCAAAAGCTCGTCTCCAGTTGATGTGACCTCAAGAACTGTACCTGTAAGACAGGAATTTAATATAAATGAAGCCGGATTTAAGAGATCATTTAAACTGATTATGAGATACAACTGAAACGAGACAGCTATAACTGGGTCAAAAAAGAATTTATTATATCTCTAACTAGATATCACTTGAACTGAAAATTGAAAATTAACCTAGTCGTCAGTCTTTATAACCTATCAATCAAAGTACATTTTTGTGTATTTACCTTTAAATTATTCCATTAACATGTGAGCTAGTAAATTAAGTAGGATGGGATTTGAATCTGCAACCTATTTATTGTGAACGCTAATATGTTTTAATATTTTGGTAAACTTCCCTATCCTTTTTCTCTTTCCAAATTTATTTCACTGTATTATACTCTTTCAATAACATCTTCAAACCCTTATCTTTCACATAGTACTTATACTCTTACTACTTCTACCAATATGGGATTTGAATCGACAACTTCATCTCTGTGCTAATGTGGTATGGTAACTCGAACTGATGTACGTACGTACGAAGTTCTACGTTGTAACTGACTGACTGATTGACTGATTTTGGTAAACTTATCTGCTTCTATCATAAATTGCCTAATCATGATAAAGTGTATGTATCTAATAGTTATTACACCATGAATGTATCATTTTATATATTATCCTATAACTTATAATTATACTATCTGCTTCAATAAATATACACTTTGTTTCACTCTTCTCATTATCAAATAATTCTTTTTTTGCTTGAAAGCTTCTGATTACTATTGTACATTATCCAATGGACTAGAATAATTTAATGATTAGGCAACTGAAGTTGTTCTGTTTTTTTTTAATCTTCATATGAATAAACTACTATTATTGTTTATGTAATTGCATCAACTTAAACTTATCCATAAATGAGAACGACTTCTGTATAGATTAATTTTTTTCTGTACAGCAGCGTTGTTAAGTACACTATGAAGTATATAATTTAGAGTACTATTGAAAATCATAGTAGTGAATAACTGTTTTTCTTCTATTTGAAACCTGTCAAAAAATGTATACACATTTAGACGACTAGAGTGATATACAATTTATATTTCTATCTTTAGTCAACATATGATATTGGAAAACTATCATCTATTACTATTGTTGATGTTTGTCTTATATCCAATTTCGTTTGTATTCCATGGGTCATGGCTTCTTACTAGAACTTAAGAGATTTCTTTTTTTAAAGTTTACTAATTTTAGTAGTATTGTGGGTTTGTGAATATTATTTACCTGTATGTCATCAGTAAGGTCAATGAAGACGATAAAGTGACCTGTTTGTCTTGCTGAGAATTGGGAATTTTCTTTCCTGTCGCACACACTTGTTTCTCAATGATATTTGGTTAATATTAATTATTCTACTTCATTTTTTCCTTTTTTTATATTTATGATCAATGTTGCTGATATCATTGTCTTCCAGTTATTATTTACGTCTCCGTGAAATTACTCGTCAAGCTGCAATTGATTTATTCATTGGTAATGAACAAAGTCCTGAACTAATCATGCTATGCAATGGTTCCGGTTTAGAATCATCATCGTTACAAGTACGAATCATCTTGTCGTTTTGTTTCTCTCTTATTGTTATATTTTTTATTTGGTTCTTTTCATTTGTTTGATTTTGTTTTGTTTACATTTGGTTAGATATGAGTTATGAAGTTTTATTGCTTGTATCCCCTCTTCAGTGTGTGCGTGTGTGTACGTGACCATGTGTGTACTTCATTTTTTTTGTATTTGTTTCCTTTTTTTCTGTTTGGAAATAAGATGTATCGTTGCAAAAAGAAACAGTAATAATAATAATGCATTCGAACAGTTTATGCTGTTACCAGCGTGAAATTTTCTGTGATTAAAAATAATATTTTTATGACTTGTTTATTTAAGGTAGTAATTGACTTTATTACTGTCCTCTTTTGTTTAATGATGAATGATACATAAGATGAACGGTATATACTTGATAGGACTAGATTTATAGTTCAGTAAATAGTCCATATTTTAATGATTTTTTAACAATTTTCGCTCCGATTACATTGTTTAGGTAATTAAAAGATGTTTATTTGTTATAATTGTGGCATACTGAACTTGAAATAGAAGGGAAATTTGATATTTATACGATACACAGGGGAGATGGCAAAAAATTGATAGAAGATAAAGATTTCATTCACCCTTCAAACTACACGACAGCTACTTTTAACAAACACACTCATTTATATGTTAATTCTATTCAGGTTTGATGAATAAAGATTACGTAGCCGTTAGGAAACGGGTACTAGGTAAGGATGGCAAATCGATTGATGAAGTAGTGAAACTTCGTCAGCTGAGATGGCTGGGACACGTATTACGTATGCCCAACCATCGAATGCCTCGACATGAGATGTTTTATGTTGTAGGAGTAGATTGGAAGAAAGCTAGGGGCGGCCAGACCAAAATGTGGCACAAATCCATGAAGTCACTGACAAGTGAACTGAGCCATGTCGGTAGGTGTAGACTACCTGGTTCTGATTCGCGAGATGATAACAATCGATGGTTAGAGACCTTGAATGACAAGGCTCAAAATCGTTTGCAATGGCGAAGGTGCATCCACTCTTTGTGTTCTACCAAATTCTAATCTTCTGAATTCTTCATGTCTATATCTTTTTCTCCTTCCAAGTTTATTTCACTGGATTATACTCCTTGAATTACATCTTCAAACCCTAATTACTGCTTATACTCTTACTACTTCTAGCACTATGGAATTTGAATTGAAACCGCATCTCTGTGCTAATGTGGTATGGCAACTCGAACTGATTTTTTGATGAAGTTGATCGGGTAGCATTTCTTTTGAGAGATAGTCTTCAGGTATTTTTCCACGCTTCAAGTGTGTTGCAGTATGTCCTCGCCCTCTTGAACAGAATTTGTACGCAGTTGATTTTGTGAGCTCTTTGGTTGTTGCTTTTGTGATTGGGAATTTGATCTGTATGGGTCGGCTTCCTATATACTTGAGTCTCCAGTTTTCCTGTGTCGATTCTGATGATTGACAAATCCAAGACGATGACGAATATGTCGTCCACATAATAAATCCTAATTTTTGACTTGATCACTGGTAAGATCGAGGCTTCCAGTTTCTGCATCACTGCTTCTGCAATAAGTCCTGATATTAGTGATTCCATCGATGTTCCTTTCGTTTCGTTCATAGATGTTATGCCAATTTTTGTAAGGAGAACAGTTTTCCAGTACTGTATATCATTATGATAAATGCCAAATTGTTTGCTTGGAGTATGATTCAAAATATCGAATGAAATTAGAATAACAGTTTAAAAGTTTGGTTATTCATGGTTAAAAATGTACGTCGATTGAATCAATTCTGTAGCTTTTTCGATGGTTTCACGTTTTGATTGAATTGTTAATATATTGTTGTTGTTCTATCTTATTAGATTATGAACATCAACTTCAATAAAAAACTACAACCTTAAGGATACTTCTATAATTATAAATTCAGTTCATTATGATAATCTTATACGTCATAAATTGTCCTTAAATACTTAAATATCTAATATCTAAACAGTTTTACTGATGATATTGTCTGGAACAATAATGAATGCTTTCTAATTAGGCTATTCAGATTAGAAAACGTAATTCTACTAAAGCAAATCTACAATAATTGTGCTCAATCTAGTTATGCTTCATTACACTTTTATATTGTATGTTTTTTCCCTATTTCTATTTGAGTTACTGTTTTGTTTTTTATCAGTATGGGAATTTGTGGAGATTGTTGTATTTTCATGGTTGAAATCACGAGCTGATCTAAGCTAGACCACCACTGGAAACTTGGAATCACCGGACGGCCGTTTCGTCCTAGTAGGAGACTCCTCAACACTGCTCATCCACGATACCTCATGCGAGACTCGAACCCAGTACCTACAGTCTCGCGCGAGAAGAAGAGTGAGTCTATGGAATAAGAAGTATGCGATGATTTGAAAACTCTGAATTGACTGGAAGGCAGAGATTGAATGCACCCATGCTTTTGAACCTGACTCTCAACCATATCATTTAATATATCCAACCATTGGTTTACAGCTACCGATTTTATTTAGTCTGTTATTCAGCTACGTATAGACTGATGCCATGTCTTGGCTTAGTTATGGCGCAACTAAACTAATGGAACCCAGGATTCGAGTTCCGGAAGTTCTAGTGTGAATTGGTGACTCATGAAGTTGAACTGAATTTAAAGTTTACCCAGTTACCTACAGACGACACTGAATATAGCTAGTGTTGTATGTAGCGAATGAATTGAATTTCGAAATGCTAGTCAATCATATCTAAGAACTTTCGTCTAAATTAGAGCGAATAGTTTCACAGTATTTGAGCGCCGAGTTGATTACATTCTTCCTCTTCAAATTTTACTCTCTTATCTTTATTTTGTTTATTTGTCTTTATTTTATACATGCTGTGACATATATGATTCATATCATATATATTTAAAATTGTATATTTTCTTAAAAATTCAGCAACAAGAGACAGTATATATTGTGAATCAAATTTCTATACAATATGTTATAATAACGCTTATTATTTCACATCACACATCTCTTACACATACCTAGTTTAGACATTTTTAACGTCAATTGGATGACCTATTCAGTGTACAATGAAACGAAGAACCATGTACCTATTTATATTCGATAATTTTGGTGTTTGATTATAATTCCTTGAAATAGCTTGGACCAGATTGTCAAGCGAAACGTTGGATTTACTTCAAATTCACTTCGCTGAATCTTTACTAATATATTATTCTTATTTAATGTTAATCAATCAGTTCATACTTCATTAGCTTAAACTTATCATTATATTCATCATCACTTTCAATTGATGATATATACTACTTAAATCTGTCAACATCAGTAGCACATACCACACCTTGATGTAGATATATTCATCTTTCTTTTATGTAAATAAACTCTTGTTTTCAGCAAATATATATATATATCCTCTTCTGTCATAGAGTTTTTTCTTCTCTTAATTTATAATTATTATGATCAACTGAATTGATGATCTACCTACCGCCCTATTCAACATTCAATCCAATGTTTATTAATGAATCAATCAATCAGTCAAACAAATCATTTTTTCCCTTTCTTTTTTGTTCTTTTTGATAAATAGTTTAATCCTATCAAAATGAATGCCTCTTAGAAAATAGAATAAAAGTTATGCAATCAATTTACCCTTTTTTTTTTAAATAATCAAAGTAATAATGATGTATAATTCCATAACAACAATAACATAAATGATTGACTATTGTAGATGATTGAATGATATTCATTTATTAATTGAAATGATTAATAATAAAAAAAATTATAATTTAATTTTGTATCTTTTTTTGTTGTTGGTCGTTTTAATTTGTTTCATTATTTGATTGGAAACAAAATAAAAATTAAAAAAAAATTTTCTCTTTTTTTTTTTAATAATTTTTTTTAGGTTCGTGAAGAACGTATTAAACTTTTGATTGGTCGATGTCAAGAATTATTAATTGAATCTGATGAAAAATATTTTGCTGAATGTTTACTTGTTTCATATTATGAGTAGGTCTTTTGTGTATACTTAATTATATATTTTCATAGTTGAAATCATGAGTCAATTGAAGCTAGACCACCATGGAAAACCTGGAAGCACTGGACGGCCGTTTCATCCTGATATAGGACTCCTCAGCTGCGCGCATCCACGATCTCGTCTCGCGCGTGAACGCTTAGACTCTAGACCACTGAGCCCGTATCCAACGGTAATAGTGTCTAACTTCAACCGATCCACGAAACTGAGCGACACATCCACCATTGTCTTCAGCGAGTTATTATCTCACTACAGACCCGGTTGAACTCGATCGGTCACTGCTTCTCACTAGAACTCCAGGAAATATCTCTTGAGACCAGTCACTAGTGAGCATATTGTTATAACGTATAGATTTCTGGCCTCTTAATATATATGTATATGTCCAATGATACAGAAAATACGTACGAGCAGTCTTGGGTGCTATTCGGTCCTTCCTATCTGCCTAGCCCAGCCGTTAAGTCCAGAACACAAATAACAGCCTCAGCAATATGAATCATTATTTACAAGCATACTGGGTTATATATACTAACCAAACAGACCACATATATCAAAAATAGAAAAATAGCATTTGTACAGTAATTGGCCAATGTGGCTGTAGCTAGGGGGAAAGTAATCAATAATAATAGTTCCAAGGTCAAAATAAAGGTTATGATAAGAAGAACACGGAAACGATTAGGTCACTTATTTAACAACTATCCAATAAGAATAGGCGTATTACATTTGTCCATAAATGGACCTCAGCCTTACCATTCATAATTCGCCAGGGGATATAACACATATGTTGATTAATATCAGGAGGGTTTTTGTGGATCGTGGATGCGCACTGCCGAGGAGTCTCATAATAGGACGAAACGGCCGTCCAGTGCTTCCAGATTTTCTATGGAGGTCTAGCTGCAATTGACTTATGATCTCAACTATTAAAATCATCATAGTATCCACGAAGACTCCTTCAAATATTTTACACTAAAATAAATTAGTCAATCAAAATTCTATGAATACTTCTTTTTTCTTAAAGTATATAGTGAATAACAGTGTTATTTCTTTTACTGATAAAATTGTATTGAATAACTATTCAGGAAATGTGATTTAATCTTTGGAAAAAAAACATGAAGAACATGAAATGTTAGATTTACTTCCGATTCCATGTGTGAACATAATCGAATGACCATAATTATTAAATCCATATAATACATTATTGGCACCAATCGATCAAATTCAGAGTGAAATTGAAGGTGTAAACATTTCATTTTCTTGATGTTTTATTTAAACAAAGACTGCATAGTTCTTTACAAAGACTGATATCCAGGAAGCCTACTCGGAATGGGCAGTATACCAACTTTCAAGAAAATTAGTTCATTGTCTATTTTTGAGAGCTAGACATATACTCAAGGAGGACACTGTCGATGATAAATTTAATGAAGCCCAATAATCACTTATGTGAGGTAATTTCTCCTCAGGGTCATTGATAGTTATTTAAAATTCAAACCTACACCTGAAAGTAACCCTCGATAACATTATCCATGAACATTGAGTTGAAAAGAATGACGGTTGCAGAAAATATGAGGAATAGACCTCCAAGACCTTCGAAGAACACCTATTCAACAGAGTTCTGAATTATTTACTTCGGTAGGCACTTCATTTTGTGAAGTGTTAGGGGTAAACTGTCTTTTTAGGCCACCTCATTATGCATTTGTCGGCTTACTTGCTCTTGTCGAGTAGGCTATATCGGCTGTACAAACTGTGCATTTTGTAAAACCATATCTGAGTACAAACCCCAATAGCTATTCTAAGGAGGATACGAGTCAGTCAACAACTCACTCCTTAAATATGTAGTCATCTGTTATCACTTACTACCATGGGAATCATTATTTAAGATTATCTACAAAATCGAAAGAAATGATTTAAGATGTCTTGTATCGGAATTTTGTACATGGTTAAAGTTATACCAATTCAGCGATTCAAATCTGATTTCATTATATAAGTCATCAATGCTAATTATTCTTTTGTTGTTCATTTTCTTTATACAACTATTCTATGAACTAAAACTTCTTATTACCTTTAAGGCTATTTTATTATTTATTATTATTATGAGCTTTATTCAATATTATATTTTTGGTGCAATATAGAATTCTCAGCACAAAGTATTTCAACAGTTTTCCGTTTCTTAATTCTTAGTCGATCCTGACGAAAAATATTGAGTGATCACCAGTTGGAACTTCGCAATCCAATAAATCGACATCTAAATAATATACATTCTTTTCGCTATATATTGCTAGCAACCAGGATATCTCTGATTTGGCCTTTGTAACTTGTACAGCGAAAATTTGTAAACTTTTCAGAAACTCACCTGAATAGGTTATGCTGTTATAGTCCATAATGATGTATTAAAACAAACAAAATTAGATAACTTGTTGAAATATCTAGATGGCAGGAACAGTAGCCCAGTTGTTCAAGCAGGCCGCTGCATGTGTATTACGTAACTCATTCAATACTGTAGAAATAATCCAGCATCTCTCTTATTACAAACCATTGTGTATAAAATTAACCTTAAATATAATTGTATAGGTTTAATAAATGTCATTATTGAAAAATTTCCCATTAATTCATTATCATTCTTTAATCAAAGTATTATCCCTTATAATCAATGAATATATTGAAAATTATTTATTCTAATTGATCATAAACAAGTTTTTTAAATGGGAATAGTTAAAAGAAGACAAATCTATTAATGAAAAATACATAATTATCTCAGAAGGGGTTATGTGGAGATTTTAGTAATTTTATATAGTTGAAAGCATGAGTCAGTTGAAGCTAGACCACCATGGAAAACCTGGAAGCACTGGACAGCCATTTCGTTCCATTGTGGGACTCCTCAGCAGTGCGCATCCACGATCCCGCACTCGCGAGATTCGAACCCAGGACCTATCAGTCTGGCGCCAGAGCACTTAACCTCTAGACCACTGAGCCGGCATCTGATAATGTTAATGTCTAACTTCACCCAATCCACGAAGTTGAGCGACCGTTCACCAATTGTCTTCAGTGAGTTACTATCTCACAACAGACGTGGCATAAACTCCACTAATCACTACTTCTCACTAGAACTTCAGGAATTCCACCACATGGTCAGTCACTTAGTGAGCATATGATCAGAAGGGGTTTTGTGGATATTTTAGTATTTTCATTAGTTGGAAGCCATGAGTCGAAAACACCCGTCCCAGTGCTTCCCAGTTTTTTCTTTGGTGATCTAGCTTTCAATTGGCTGATGCTTTCAACTATGAACATAAATATCTATCAATAAATGTATTTAATCCATTTATTCATTGATTCTTAAATGTAAAAGTGTATATTTATGTTTATGACAGAAATCTATGCCAAAAAACAATACAAGTGTTATTCTTTTTCAATCATCTTATAAAAGGAGTAATTGATAAATAAATGGTGATGAGTATATATCAGATATTTACCTATATACATATACTTCGGTTTATTTTGTCCGTTATTTGTTTAGTCCAAATCATTCGCTCTTATACTGTAATGGTGTTATATTATAGTGTATCTTATGAAAAAGAAAAGTCTCAATCTTCTTTATACACGTGCTTTTTTCCTTTTCCAACTGACAATGAAAACATTTTTTCCTTTGACTTCCCCCCCCTATCGCTATGCGAAGTAAACACATGATGAGCAGTAAACACGTATAAGCTTTCTTTCTTTTCTTTTTTCCATTATATCATAGAAACTGATTATATGATATTTATTGTATTAAAAATGATACGATTCACATGCTAATAAATTTTCATTGAGTGGAGTAGATAATTTTTAGAAATCAACTTATAGACGAACATGATAATTCAAAGACAGAGTATCATTCAATGAAACGATCTTTTTTTAAATTCAAAGTTTAATTTAGAATTACAAAAAGAAATAATAACTCAATGAATGAGAAGATCACTTCAGTCAGTCAGCTACAACGTAGGACCAGGCACGCATATGCATCGGTCCAAGTTGACATACCTCGTTAGCACAACAAGATGAATACCGAATTCATAGAAGTAGTTAATTTAGTGGTGGTAATATATAAAAAGAGTTGTATATAAGGATATAGTATGGGAAGACAGATATGAAGCAATTTTAATCTCAAGGTTTAAGGGAAGATAAAGAGTGTATACACATGCGCCATTGTGATCGATTGTGAGCCATGTCACACAGAGTCTCCAACCATCGGTTACGATAGTCGCGCAGACCTCAACCAGGTAGTCTGCATCTACCAACATGGCTCAGACTAAAAGTTAGTGACTTCAAGATCTGATGCCATGTTTTGGTTTGGCCGTCCCTAACTCTCTTCCAATCATCCCCTTTACTAGTCAGCATTGAGCGTCGTGGTAATCGGTGTTCAAACATACATAACACGTGGCTCAACCATCTCAGTCGATGAAGATTCATGGCCTCATCAACTGATTTACCATCATTCCCTAATATCCTGTGTCTAACCTCACTATTACTTACCCGATAAAAAAGATCACTTCAATTAAAGAAGATTAAGCTAACGCTTAAATTAATCGGTTTTTTAATTAATTAGAGTTTTCCGGTTTGTACTATGATCTGCCTATTTTGGTCCAGTTAGCTAGATAGGTACTATTTCTAATTTTCTTCAGTTAATATACCTCCATATTTGACTGATATAAATTTGTATTCGGTGACTAAATGAAAAGTAGCAACATTCAAATTGAATGCCTTAAACTTCTATCATTAACTGATAATAATACATAAACAACAATAGCACCATTATTTAAAGTCTTTTATCCGAAAAAACTTTATTTATGGTTTTTTTTTTAAAGGAAAAAAGATGATATTCTAGAGGTCTGTTCTCATTGTGAAGATTGCTTACACATTAGAGACCAACTGTACTTAGATAACCATTAAATAACTGTTACATATCAGTCTTATAACTTCAATAGTGTCCACTAATGACTTCTCTACTGTTCGTTGGTTTTCAATAGTTATCTAACCATAGGTAATCTATGAAGTAAACTATCTTCAAATCCAGACATCTTCACAAATCTCCTCTCCTTGTATTCTTGTTTTATTTATCTCTTCTCATTTATTTGTTTAATGAAATGATGGATTATGATTCATCTGTTTTATAAAGAGGGTTAATAATTATGCAATAAAAATATACATATAGTATTGGTCCATAAATAGTCCTTAAAAGTTACCATCCATAATTCTCTTCGGGATATAACAGGCATATATATATATATATATTACAAAGTTTACTAATGGGTTGTTAATTGATTAACCGTAATTTATGGGCGGTAAAAGATATGCCAACGATTAGTAAAAAATAAGAAATGACTTATAATTAGGTATACATATCAATAACATAAAAACAAGTGTCCCATAAATGCTCATTAAACATTTGTAAGCTTATTAACTAAAGAATAGTTATTCAAGTTTTATTTTCTCACTTTTTATCACCTGGTGTTAATACTCCCATTTCTGTAAATCACTATTGATCTAATCATAAACGACAGTTTATTATATGAAGTATTTCTGGTCTACATTATATTCGTTACGGTCTTCATTAGTTAATGATGGCCACACCCCTGTACTTTTGGCATCTTTTGTTTTCCTGAAACTTTTATGTGTTCACTAATTATTGTCCCTAACGTCAATATGAAGTTTTCGTTAATATTGTCAAAAAAAATCTGTTTTTTGATATATTGTAAATTGTTACCATTTCATACTCATATCATATTTCCAACCTTCATATTGCAGGTTACATTTCCATGTCTAAATAAAATCATTCTTTGATATTCAAAGGTTCTTTCTGTCATATAAGGACATAAATCTTCTGTATCATTTAGATATGATTTTTATGATCAACAGTGTGCATCCACGATCCCAGATGGGGGATTCATACTAGGATGAAACGGCGGTCCAATGCTTCCAGGTTTTCAATGGCGGTCAAGCTTAGATCGATTCATGAACTCATATATTTATCACACAACTATAAATACGAATGTAAAAGACTAAAAATTTTCTTTGTCGAATTTTCATTTAATAACGCAATAGGTTATTCGAAAAATGAACAAATTCTTTCTACCATTACTAAAGAATTAGTTTTTCACAGTAATAGGAAATAGCATTAAGAAATAAATAAACAACATCCATTTCAAGCAAAGATGAATAGTGGTAGCAGTGGAATCCACGACGCGCTTTTCGTCGTATTTGCTAGCCACTATCCATCTTCGCTTACAATGCTTGTGAATTAAGGCTATATCGAGGCAATACGCGCAGTATACACATATGTCAATTAGAGACTGACCAGTTGCAGTCCTAAACATCAATGGGAAGATTCAAACAAACAATATCAAGTGAATTTAAGCTTCACCCTATTGCACAAGCAAGTGGCTACCAGGACTCAGTAGCTGAGTGGATAACGCGATGGCGTTTGAAGCGAAAGGTACTGTGTTGGAGTCCCAGAGTGAACATCAACTGTGAGATGCAGATACATCCAGTTGACGAGTCCCAAATAGGGCGAAACGCGCTTCCTGGATTCCACTGCTAGCCACTATCCATCTTTGTTTATAATACTTGTGAATTAAGGCTATATCTAGGCAATATGCACAGTATACACATATGCCAATTAGAGACTGACCAGTTGCAGTCCTAAACATCATCAATGGGAAGCTTCAAACAAACAGTACTAAGTCAATTATAAACATTATTATTACTAGTTCTTGAAAACAAAAAAAACACTAGACTAGTACTTGTCATTTCACACTTGTTTTGTCAATTTTATTTCCTCTTAACAATTCATAATTAATTAGCTGTATGACTATTTTTTTCTAAGGGAAAAAAGAAGTAAAAGTTGGTCATATAGACATTTTATTAACTCATACATATGATGTTTATTTATTATTCATACATTAGAAACTTCTTGTTCATACTAATTTATTCCTGTATAAGATTTTTTGTCTACCTTCTACTAATATGATACCGACTAGTACATTTAGACCACTTGATATACACATATACATATATATGCAAACTGGAAAACAGAGAGAGAGAGAGAGGAAAAAATTAATTCTTTAATTAGTCCAGTGGGATTAGTGAGGATTTATTCAACTTAAGAATAATTTTCAATATGCTAAAGTTTGGTTATATGTATTCGACTACAGTGACTGTAATCCAGATGGTGTTATTACCTTGAAACAATGAATTTAATGACTTGGATATGTTCTACAACTGTAATCCAAGCGGTCCCCACTACTTGGATTATTTGCCAACTCTGAGAATGAATTGGAAAGTCAAAGAGGTAGTCAGTTTATGACATGGTAGAGTAGTATGAAAGAAAACTCTATAGGACTAGCATGGATCACAACTTCATGTCCAGGGTCCCAGAGATGTTGCAACTCAGGAGTTGGAGACGATACCAAACATAGTTTAGAATAGAAGCCGTTTACGATCCCGTTGTAGTCTGTTTTTTACACTCTTCATAAAAGTAAGAAAAACTTTAACTGACAGAAATCTGTCTTCGTTTTCTTAACTGAACTGTCTCCGTTATTATGTACTTATCTTGTTCACTTATCTGTCCATCAAAGGCTTAAGAAATCAGAAATCTTCAATTTTATTCCCCCCTCCCTCTCTGTTTTTATTTCCTCACAGTATCACCACTGTATTTGTTTGGTGCATTTAATCTTGGTGTCCAGTTATAACACATTTATCTGTATAAAAAAGTAAATGATCCTATCATGTAAGTTTAAGGCAGGAATATATTCATCTTATATCTTTTCAGTCTTGCCATGAATATAAAACCATATAAATACCAGAATCAAATTCGAGTTATTTGTCGTTTCGTATCTAATCCATTTTACGAGCTATTTTGCTGTACACGTTACAGTTCACTTCATGGCTTGGAATGACTTCTGAAACCTTTGATTCTATTTGGTCTTGGAGATGGACATACACACGTTAACCAAGAGCCCATGACTAAGACGTACTATAACTGTACAACACTTTTTAGTTTTGACAATGATTCTCGACTGACTTCGATCCGTCCTCATAAAAGAAGATTTATTTTCTTTTTTAAATATATCGATCTTGAAATCAACGTGATATCTATTTATTTATTTGAACACATAAATATTGGTACAAGGAAGCACCAGATACATATGCGCCACACAAATCTCATTTGATCTGTGTGAGGGCTGTGATACTGCCCAGGTGCCCAAACTGAAGCAGGTAGTTTTCTTAGGGGGCCACAACCGGAGTCTTCGACCTAAAGGTCTGATCCACAAGGTAGTGGAGCATCATAAGGAGATGCAGTCCCATGGTAGCCGGTGACCAACGATTGGTTCATACGCCATTTGTTCCCTCAGGATACTGGAGCCCATGTACACCATTGGTTTGGAATCAGGGTTTTCCAACTCCTCTAGGTGAACTTTGCGTGTCCACCAACCCAGTTAAAGCGCCGGACATTCGCTTTTCGTCCTCTCAATTTCTTAAACAACAGTAATGCCACTGTGAGAAGGCAGTGAGTAGGACTTCCCTGGCACAGGCTATATACGCGTGGCCACGTGAGAGCATTTCGAGAGGAAGAGCGTACTCTGCCCACTCTCGGCCATACCAGGGCATTTGGGGGCACGTGATATCCTTACTGTTCATTTCGTTTGTTGAGTTGGAATAGAAGAAATCAGATTTTCTTTCAATTAACTTTTGATTCAACACAACTATCTATCTATTATTGTTTTACGAAAATAAATAATTCAATCATAAGTAATATCTGATTTGTCTTTCCTCTTTCCAATGTAAACATTTTTCTAACAGTTGTAGGTGACAAGGGACTAAATTATTGTTTTATTCTCTTTTGTTTATCTTCAAGGAAACTGATGATGACGATGATAATAATGACAAAGATTATTATTATTTTAGTAAATCTTTTAGAGGAAGACACATGAAAAACATGACACTTCTGTCAAATGTATTTGTTCATAACAAAAATTATTTCTAACCATATTACTAATATTGTTAGCACTATTATTTTCATATTTTTCATTACAGGTCGATCTTAGTTAGACAACCATTGAAAACCAAGAAGCACTTAAGAGTTGTTCCATCCTAGGATAGGACTCGTCAATAATGGGCATCCATCCCCCACCACCATGGAGTGAACCTAGGACCTGTAAGGTGTTGGTTGGACGTAGTTGACAGGATACCCTGGACCTTGGTTCCGTACTGTTTGTCACTTGTCAGCAAGGTTTATCGGTAATCTTGAGGAAACTGATGTTTCCTGAGGGACTTCATCCCATGTCACATAGATTCACAGTCAGAGACGTTACCACTGAGCTAAACAAGCTATAAATGACCTCCTGTAGGACAAATCTACTAACAATTGATTGGTTACTAGTTTTGACTAATGCCGTGTATGTCAGGTGCATCTTTATGTGGAACGTTTAGTCTCACGATGAACCAGTAGACCAATGAGTCGACGTCCGATGCTGTAAATGCTTAACTTCAATCAATTTGTGATACAGTGCAATCATCTTCCATTGCCTGCTGTGAATAAACGTCTCACATCAGACATAGTTGAAGCTAACTTTTCGCAGCTTCACACCATAACTCCAGGAATCGCATCTCAAAGTTGGTCACTAACGATAACAAGTTTATTACTACTATAGTTAACAGGAAACTGAAAGTAGTCGCACAAAATCACAAAGTAATTGAAGTTAAGCATGTATACTATCAAATGTCACCTCAGAGCTCTACTAGTTAGGCGCTCGCCATAAGACTAAAGATCCTGGGTTCAATCCATATTGGAGTTGTAGATATCAACTTTTGATGAGTTTC
Source organism: Schistosoma mansoni (assembly GCF_000237925.1). Lineage (NCBI taxonomy): Eukaryota > Metazoa > Platyhelminthes > Trematoda > Strigeidida > Schistosomatidae > Schistosoma > Schistosoma mansoni. Next base: position 21,161,781 of record NC_031497.1, read on the forward strand.
ATGCTAGGACGGATCAGCTGTTCAGTACTTCTTGGTTTACAATGGTTGTCTAACTAAGATCAACCCGTGATCTAAACTATGGAAATTCAGTAATTTCCATATACTCCCCATACCAAATAATACTATTATTTGTTTAATTTAAAAGAATTTGTTAACTATTTACCTTTTCTCTACATTATAAACTAAAATACACCATTAGAATGACCAATGAATGATCGATTATAGATTTCCATAAGGACGTGTTTTATCATTGAACAATAAGGTATTCATTAATATATGGTTTTACCACTGTCCAAATTACTATAAATTATAGTTTAATAAATATACTACTCAAAAACAGTCGATTTATGAATTCAGTAAACTCAAATATGAATTGTTTATTTGTAAATAATAAACATCCCTGAAAGGTGTTTAAATTAAGCCCGATTATAGGACATAAACTTTTGTATTTTATTTAATCACTAGCCTACAATTAAAATTAAATTATTATAATCAGAAGGGATTTTGTGGAGATTTAGTATTTTCATAGTTGAAAGCATGAATCAATTGAAGCTAGACCACTGAGGAAAACCTGGAAGCACTGGACGGCGGTTCCGGATGCTGGCTTATTGGTCTATCGGTTAAGGGCTCTGGCACGAGACTGGTAGGTCCTGGGTTCAAATCTCGCGAGTGCGGGATCGTGGGTGCGCACTGCTGAGGAGTCCCACCAATAGGACGAAACGGACGTCCAGTGCTTCCAGGTTTTCCTTGGTGGTCTAGCTTCAGTTGACTCAAGTTTTCAACTATCAAGTCATCATATTTTATTTTCATTCATGTTATCAGTGTAGAATGAGTTACTTTTACCTGTAAATCAATGTGTCTCATGTGGTCGGTTTATTTCTATTTAGTTTCATATAGAATAGCGGAAATAAAGTTATTTCATTGATAAAGAAAATAATTCATTAACGGTTACATTTTCGTCGCGATTGTAGTGAGAAAAAGGGGCTTTTTTTCTTTTCATAAAATGGATAATTTATACATCCTGTTTCTTCTTATTTTTTTGCTTTTACTACGCTAGTCATATTATTCTAAAGAAACAAATTTCACTTCTGAACGCTAGGGAAATTTCAAAATTCTCACCCAGTTACTATTTAATAATCATAGAATTATTGAGTTTATTTACTAACATATCGTTGAACCTTTGACTGTTGAAGTTCAACTGTGTGGAAAATAAGACAGTCATCACTAATGACAGCATTGAACGACCGTCACTCTATGTCGCATATCAAGTAAAGTTGGAAATACGAATTCCAACTAAGCGGTTCGAAATTAACGCGCCCACCAAGGGATCTGAAGGTCCTGGGTTAGGACCTTGATGGGGTTGCGAATGCACACAGAAGAGAAGTCTCATACTAAGACGTAAAGTGGCTGTCCATTGCTCAGGAATTTTCCGTTTTACTTCAAGTGATGTTAATACTGAACTCACTTAGTATTGTTCGTTTGAATCTTCCCATCGATGTGTTATCCATCTCTGCTTATGATGTTAATACTTCCTAAAAATTAAGTAATCATTGAACCTCATTAGATATTGTGATCATTGTTGATAATAATTATGTCCCACAGTTTTGTTCAACGACGTTATGCTTTATTTAGTAATGTTTATTCAAGAAGATTTGGTTGAATATAATTAAGAAATTAAATTGAGTTTCTGGGAGCTTTATGCAACAAATGCCTATCATTTTCCGTGTATTCTGTTGCTTATTTGAAAAAACTAAGTTAACCTTCAACAATATTATTAGTGATTGTATTCTAAAGCACAAGACCTAAACATCTTGGCATCAATCCCACGTGAAGTCATGTATGCTCATTGTTAAGTAGTTGCAAATAAATTTTATAGATGATAATTGTGTCCATTGGCGACTAGCTTCACAGTGGTTTGTTCAAAGTTCTAGTGAAAAGCCATAATCTATGGAACAACCATGTTAGGAGCGAAAGATCAACTTAGTGGTGAAATTAAACAAAGATCGCTCGATATTACAAATAAACCGAAGTTAGAAATATGGACCATTGGATTTTGATTAAATAACTCAAATAAATTGCTCTCACCATTGTGCGAAGTCGTAGTTGCATATCCCCGCGGAGTTCTCAAACTCTGAGAAAATCTAGAAGGGGATTTGTGGAGATTTCAGTATTTTTCAAAGTTGAAATCATAAGTCAATTGAAGCTAGACCACCATCGAAAGCCTGGAAGCACTGGACGGCCGTTTCGTCCTATTATGGGACTCCTCAGCAATGCGCATCCACGAACCCACTCTCGCGGGATTCGAACCCAGGACCTACCAGTCTCGAGCCGAAGCCCTTAACCGATAGACCACTGAGCTGGCATCCAACGGTGTTAATGTCTAACTTCAACTGATCCACGAAGTTGAGCAACCATTCACCAATTGTCTTCAGTGAGTTGATATCTCACAACAGACGTGGTTGAACTCCACTGGTCACTGCTTCCCACTAGAACTCCAGGACATGTATCTTGAAGTCAGTCAACTCTGAGAAAATCTGTTAATTTCCTCCTACTAGCATAAATCCCTGATGCCCACTTGAACCATACTGGTATTAGCTTCGTCGGTTCTGAAGACTCGGAATTCACTATGCAATATCATAAGTTTTCTATATGATGACGCTTCTCCTCCCAGAGTAGGGTTTTATTGGTTTTCTCTAGTTAGCGATTCTTTAGCGAATATCTTTTTCACAATTTATGGTTACTAGCCCTATGCTCAACCCCTCATCTTTATTTGGGATTGAGACCTACAGTAGCCCGCATAAGGGCTTCAAGCTAACCACTTACTCAAGGTATAGATCTTTTATTTAATGATGCTATATGACTGAACTGTCACTTACCTCAAATTACAAATCAGTGCTATAAAATAACCTGTTATCTATGCTCTTCTATCGTAGCATACTACACTAATATGTATTACACCTGATGCATATCATAATGGATTTATTGATAGGTTAGATAAACTCATATCTTTTTGAATTTTGGTAACTCACGCACCCTGCCAATGCTTACACAATTACTAAGGTGTACGAAATATCAAACATTTCCATGAGTTTATGACTTCCAAAAACGACAGAGATAGTTTCTTGTCAATATTACTAGAACAGTGGCTCATCAGGTATATTATATATATATATATATATATATATATATATATATATATATATATATAATACTCTTAAAAGGCTAGTCAATTAGTTTTTCAAGCGCTCAATCTGCAACCACCGGTTTACTGTTTCAAATCCAAGCTAGTCTTTTCGACTGAGACGTTTAGGCAGCGGTTTCACATTAAAGATATATTTCAAATTTAAACACATGAATCCGTTTTCCGTAACTCACTAGCAGTGAAACTGCTAGAAAAGTGAACGGAGTTATCTTTCGATTTCTATATTTTGTGAAGATTTGTATTTTCTTATTGTTGATAACACGACTAGAAATGAACATTCTCTTTTAGGATAAATGTATCCTCAGCAGTTGTCTCGATATTCCCTATCATTTATAGATTTTTAGTATATTTGGGTAGAATTTAGAAGTAGAATCCAGTAAGCACGTTTAGTCTTATTCCGAACTCATCCTCTAGATATATCTGGATCCGATTAGTTATACCCTTATTGAGACTCGTACTCAATACCAATCTCCTTCCTTTTTCCGAACAGTTTTAGTTATCAGCATTTCTACAGTTGAGGAACATATGGAACTCAAAACAACTCTCAACTAAAATCAAAGTGAGAATCTTCAATATGAACGTCAAGACAGTCCTACTGCACGGAGCCGAAACGTGGAGAACTACTACATCCATCGTCAAGAAGGTTCAAGTATTTATAAACAGTTGTTTACGCCAAATACTCAACATTCACTGGCTGGATACTATCAACAACAGCGTTTTATGGGAGAGGACAAACCAGCTTCCATCTGAAGAGGAAATCAGGAAAATAAGTTGGAAGTGGATAGGACATACACTGGGGAAATCACCAAACTGCATCACGAGGCAATCCCTAACTTGAAATCCGGAAGGGAATCAGAAAAGAGGAAGGCCAAAGAACACATTACGCCGTGAAATAGAAACAGATATAAAAAGGACAAATAATAACTGGAAGGAACTAGAAAGGTTTGCCCAGGACAGGGTTGGATGGAGAATGTCGGCCTATGCTCCTCCACGAGAGGTAACAGGAGTATGTAAGTAAAACTAACAATTGAATTACCCCTAAATTCAGTGACCTATCAACGGTATATAGAATGGATTATTAACTGAATTATACAAGTTTATCAAAAATCATAATGAACACATGAATCTTACAAGTTTTAGCATTAAATTTAACAATATACACCAAACCGTAATATAAACCATCAATATTTTCTTTGCAATTAATTTTGTTTATTCGCTTGCTTGCTTTTTCATCAACAGCAAAGTTTCACATATACTTTGATTACCTACCTTATGCATTCAATTGGTTGGCTAATACTACTACTACTACTATTACTACTATTACTACTACTACTACTATTACTACTACTACTATTACTATTACTACTACTACTAATAATAATAATAATAATAGTTCTCGAAATTAATCCTTTTTGATTGTAAATATTAGTATTACTATTACTATATTGATATAAATGTTATCTACTTTGTATTCATGTATAATAAATGATCTTTGCATAGAAATATCAAAATTTTGGATTAACCAGGTATACCCTTCAAAATGATCAACTATTTGTTGACATTGTTTACATGATTAAATTGATAGCATGGAAAAGATTCTTTTTGACAATAAATTTGTGATATTTGTTTATATAATACAATAATTAAACTAATATTGAAATCATGTGACTAGTAGATGGTAACTAACTTAGCCTAGTTACTTCTTCATTAAAATAATAAACCAATCTAAGTTAGATTACCACTGAAAACCTGAGGGCACTGGATGGTCGTTTCGCACCAGTATGGGACCCCTCAGCAATGCTCATCCACATCACAGAGGACCGATCTCAGGACCTCCGACAGCACCCGAACACTTGAACTCTGGGTAGTTGAGTAGGCATCCAACTGTGTTAATGTCATTATTATCGTTGTCTCACGAACTGCCTCGATCGGTTTAACTTTCTTTGATGTATACATATAAGTACCACTGTATATAAGTGAGTAAAGTCTGATGAATATCTAATTGTAAATTATATTGTTCAATAATGTATTTTTCTTCAGTAGTCGAATAAAAGACTCCAGTAAACACTAAACAATATGATGTCAGTGATTGATCAGTAATTCATACTTATAGGAGTTAGTTGAAATCTAAACAGCACAGAGCGCTAAACTGTTTGGGATTGTTTCCTAAAAGGACACAGTTTTATATGTTTCAGATATGCCTTGATAGTAAGCTTCAATAAATACTCAACCTAGATCCAAAATATTTTACTGACTTCTAGTCAACGATTCTGTGACTCTATGAATTGATGAAATTGAGTATTAACTAATTTTGTCAGTATAGGGTTGTGAAAATTGTTGACTTTTTTATTGAGATCATGAGCCGATCACTGTTAGACCACCACTAAAAACCTGGAAACACTAGATGGCCGTTTCGTCCTAGTATGGGACTCCTCGGCAGTACCCACTACTATCCCACACGTGAGACTCGAATCAAGGACTTTTGGCCTCACCTGAAAGCTTAAACTCTAAACGACTCAGCTGACATCCGACTAATTTACTGATGTTTCTTGTCTGAAACTAATCATCTATAAATACTGTTAAAATATAAACTAAAAAGAATTGCTATACCTAACAAATATGACTGTCTAACAAAGCACATAAACTACTGAACGGTCAATCTTCAACATATTCAACAATAAGTGAACATTGTTTGTTTGTTTTTTCGTATGAACGTTCAGACTAGTCATAAACATGTACACTTATTTTGTTTCAGTTCATTATTTTATGTGTAAGTAAAAACAAAATGCCTTAATTAACTGTTGATTCTTATGTAATAGTGTCTTTCCCTGTATGCGTATATATCCATATGTACAACTGAGATGTTCATTTTGTTCATATATATATTCCAAATGGTTTTTAAATCAGAAAAAAACCCAGCTCATTTCTTCTTCATTACATTTCAATAAAGATAATTCATTATGATAAAGTATAACGAATCAACTCTGTTTGCTAATATAACAAAGGTATAGTAGTCTTGGAGATTATTAAAACTAAATATATAAGAAAAGTATAACTTCTTATTCTAATGTCTTTCACTTGATGTATATTTATTTGTGTTTATGACCATTGTTTCATGTTTTTACACCATGTTAACTTGTTCATGTGTATTTGGTTGAAGAAAGCGACCAGGCGAGATGTAGAAAAAAAATAACGAGAATCCAGCAAAGAAACTTTTCTTTTTCACATTCCTGTTTATAGTCGTATGATAAATATATAGTTCTGTAGAAATATATATTGAAAAGATTGCATCATAAAGTGATCTGGTCTGTTGTGAGATAACAACTCACTAAAGACATTGGTGGATGTGTCGCTCAATTTCGTGAATTGGTTGAAGTTAGACATTAACTCTGTTGGATGCCGGCTGAATGGTCTAGAGGTTAAGCGCTCGCGTGCGAATTTGATAGGTCCTGGGTTCGAATCTCGCCGGGCGGGATAGTGGACGCGCATTGTTGAAGAGTCCCACAATATGACGAAACGGCCGTCCAGTGCTTCCAGATTTTCCATAGTGGTCTAGTTTCAATTAATTCATGACCTCAACTATTGAAATTAAATAATTATCATGAAAAATTGTTACAGGGTAATAATAACTGACCAAGAATTAAAATTAAAAAATAATAATATAAACAAAACAAGACCAAAACACATTGCAGATAGGAATTAGGGTCAACAAATGATGAGTGGTTAGACGCATCGTTTTCGTACACAAAGTTCACACTCGAATTGATTGATCGCCAACATCTCCCATTCTTTTCTAACTCCCTGATTATTACGCGAATTCATTTGATATTTGAAATCTCAAATCACTTCTGGATACTGTCTTTTCTATCCTTCTATACACTTATACACTTACCATCAAACTATAAATACGAATGTACAGTTTGAGTTAATGATTTGGTCGAGAAGAGAATTCTCTTCATTGAATTCTCTTTACTTTTATTCATTTCTTATTGTGCACATAACCAACCGTATTAATTAGGTGATGAAATGTATTATTCATTGATAATTTATGATTATGAATAGAAAAGTGATGATCATTTTTGACTGATTCCATTTATAGATCAGAAGGGGTTTTGTGGAGAATTTAGTATTTTCATAGTTGAAATCATGAGTCAATTGAAGCTAGACCACCATGGAAAACCTAGAGAATAAAAATGAAACTAATGATAAGAATTAACATTGATTGTGATCATTTTCATTCTGTTTTTCCTAAAATGTCGATTACACTTATCTTTTTTATACACAAAGTTCGGGCTCGAATTAGTGGCTTATCAACACCTCATCAATGCATAAATTTTGATTCGACCTCCATTTGATTCAATTCCTTTGATTGTGTAGATTATTTCCAAAGAAAACTTCTGTACAGCAACATATCCATAGTTGATCAGGTTCTGCTGTGTTAAGCTGGTAATAGTGTTTTTCAAAAGCCACCCCTGATGATGTTCTGAGATGCGTTTGCAAAGTGATCACTTTGTGCGGCTGATGGAACTTGCCCCACATGAGCAAGTAAATTCATGGATGCACATTAATGTGACATAAGGCGGGAGTTCATCCTTAACACTTCTGTGGATGGTAGGCTGGCTTGTGATGACAATACGAAACTTAAGTGAATATGTTTTATTCAGGGATTTTGGAATCCGTTTATTCAAGATTCCGTCAACCGTTCCCCCTTTTTAAATTCGATATTCATAAAATGTTATGTCTTCTAAACTATTGGTGCTTTTTCACGGTGAAGTCTGTTTATTAAGTTCTTATCTATGAATCTATGTGTACAGGTATTTCTGATGAGTAACTGTCGAATTAAAAGTAGTTCGTCATCTACTGTCTTATGAGAACATATTAGCCCAGTCCTTGAAGATGAAGAGTAAAATTAACTTCCACTTTCTACTCAACGAGACCCAGCTATAGAAATTCGTATAGTAACTATTCGATGTCTGCTTTTTATATACAAATCCTTTCACATTCTAAATGATACCTAAGAACCGATCTACTACTTTCCACTAAATTTACCTTTAAATAAAGTAAAGTAGTTCCACATGTAAACCACTTTACGTATTCAACGAATCTCCGTAATCCTAGTGTATTTGAAGGGGTCAATCAAATATTGGCTCACTGATAATGTTTAGAATAAACAGTACAATCCTAGTAAAGTTTGGTATTTGGAACGAATACTACTAGATGTGGCTGCGTTGATCAATGCACATAAATAAATTCCTATTCTCTTCCTGAACCTCAGATTCTCCAAATAAAAAATCCAAATTTATTAGATTTCTTAAAGAACACTGAATAGCTGTACAATTTTTTTCATTTCGATTTATTTACAATCCCCCCTTTACTAGAACACTACCAGTCGAGTCAGAGCTTATGGCGAACTGTCATATGATTTTACAACCTCAAGTGGTGTCCGACAAGGCTGTCCACTATCCCCATTTTTGGCGAAGATGAGATATCCGTCTATCAATTAAGGGACGAGTATACTGCACAGCAGTTCGCTCTGTTCTACTTTAGGGCTGTGAAGCGTGTCCATTAAAAGTAGAAGATACTCGTAGGTTACTATTATTTGACCACAGATGACTTAGAAATATTGCTCGCATCTTCTGGGATCGCGCTATGCTGACTAGTATAGGGGATGATTGGAAGAGAGTTAGGGGCGGCCAAACCAAAACGTGGCATCAGATCTTGAAGTCACTAACTTTTAGTCTGAGCCATGTTGGCAGATGCAGACTACTTGATTGGGGTCCGTGTGACTATCGTAACCAATGGTTGGAGACTCTAGGTGACATGGCTCAGAATCGATCACAATGGCGTAGGTGTATACACTCTTTATCTTCCCTTCAACTGTGAGATTAAAATTGCTTCATATCTGTCTTTCTTCCTATACTATATCCTTATATACAACTTTTTTTTTATATATTATCACCACTAAATTAACTACTTCTATGAATTCGATGTTCATCTTGTTGCGCTAACGAGGTATGTCAACTTGAACCGATGCATGTGTGTGCCTGGTCCTACGTTGTAGCTGACTGATTTGCAATCCCTAAATTAACAGTGATAAAAAGGTGTATATCAAAACATCAGTAGACTGGTTCTCAAGAAAAAAAAATGTTTTTTTCAGTGTAATAAAAACGGAAGACATATAGTATGGTTAGATAAACACCGATTCAAAGTTATATAACCTGAATTAACAAGTGAAAATAGTAATTTTTATGTCAAGTGAGAAAGAAACCTGACCATCCTCAATCATTTCATATAGGAAATTCCCCAAGCTTATTATCATATCAAATAAAATCACTGATAAAACTTTATTATATTATTATTACTTATTATTACTATTAGCTTTATTCAATATTATATTTTTGGTACAATATAGAATTCTCAGCACAAAGTACTTCAACAAGTTTCCGTTTCTTACTTCTTCGTCCTTCCTGACGATGAATATTGAGTGATCGCCAGTTAGAACTTAGCAGCCCAGTCAATCGACATCTGGATAATGTACATTCTTCTCGCTGAATATTGCCAGCAACCACGATATCTCTGATTAAGCCTTCTGTAACCTTTACAGCGAAAGGTCTTACACTTTTCAGAAACGCACCTGAATAGGTTGTGCGATTAATAGGCATAATGATGTATTAAAACAAACGAAATTAGATAACTTGTTGAAATATCTAGATGACAGGAACAGGTAGCCCAGATGTTTAAACAGGCCACCAATATGGTTAATTCTAATCTTGATTTCTCCATACACCGTAAATGCTTCATCTCATGTACATTTTTATAGACGTTGATCATTGAATAATAATACATCTCTGCTTACTATGCTTGTGAATTAAGGTTATATCGAGGCGATACGCACAGTATGCACATATGCCAATTAGAGACTGACCAGTTGCAGTCCTAACAAATCAATGGGAAGATTCAAACAAACAATACTGAATGAATTCATATTACCGTTTGTTTTTAAAGTCCCGTTATTTTTACCATTGTACTTTTCCTGTAGCCCTAATGATTTCAAAGCACTATTTTACCGATTAACACTTGCACATATATTTCTCCACTTCATATAATTAAATCAGCTGTAAAACCAACTTCACTAGTAAGAAATAATAGTTGTTAGAGCCCTGCCTATCTTTTCGCTTGTGTATATTGTTACGTCCTTGATCTGTCTACCCACTTTCGTGCCGAGGATAACTTGTCAAATGTAGATTAAGACATTGACGCGATAGGCTGACTGGCTTAACCTTAAGGCTAGTATGCGTGAGTTCGAAGTGGGGTAGAGAGAAGAAAACTATTCCATCACCTGATTGGCTTACAAGCACGCACGAGAGAGAAAACAACACAACTGGAATACTACTCGCTTTATTCCAAAATCCGATCTGGTACCCGATTTCAGATTAGTGTGAAAAGACACATGTCCAAAACTGGTGAATTAAAGTAGGAAAAAGAATACAAAAGGTTACGTCTAAATTACAATAGCTTCGGAACAGAAAATGCTATGGCAGTGAATCATACATCAAACGAAAGCTTATGATCTGTAGAACAGACAAAGAAAGTAAATGTTACTGTTGTACAAGCTTTGAATTAAATGAAATAATGTCCCCAAAAAATAGCTTCCGTAGTTTGTCAAGGCGTCTTGTTTCTCTGTTCACATCATATATGTGTACACACACTTCTGTTTTGTAAAACAAAAAAAGAGAAAAAAAATTGATCAAGTTTTGTTTTTCAAAATTCACTAATACTACTTAATTGTAGTATCGATGAATCAAAATATGTGCAATTCTTATCCCAACAGATATATTAATATTATATGGTTGAGATCATGAGTCAATTGAAGCTAGACCACCATGGAAAACCTGGAAGCACTGGACGGCTGTTTCGTCCTATTGTGGGATTTCAGTGCTTCCAGGTTTTCGATGCTGGTCTAGCTTCAATTGACCCATGATCTCAACTGTATAAAATTACTAAAATCTCCACAAAACTCCCTTCAGATATATTAATATTTGGTTTTATTATTTTGAAAAAATAGAAAAAACGGGGAACAAAGCATTAAAATATATAACTGAGCTTTTCAATTCATACAGATATCGTGATTTATAATACTCTATTATTTCCTTCTCTTTTTTTAATTATTTACCTCATAACAACGATTACAAACTGTAAACACCAACCGAATTTTCTAATATTGATTTTGTTACCATTTTTATATTGAACAAATTAGAAGGGGTTTTGTGGAGATTTATTATTTGCATAGTTGAAAGAGCGAGACTGGTAGGTCCTGGGTTCGAATCTCGCGAGGCGAGGTCGTGGATGCGCACTGCTGAGGAGTCCTACAATAGGACGAAACGGCCGTCAAGCAGTGCTTCCAGGTTTTCCATGGTGGTTCAGCTTCAATTTAACAAATTGACAATTAAAAAAACAAACAAAATTATGAATAGTGACTATATTCATTTTCGAGTTCCATACATTTAGTTTTTACACTTTTCACCGAAATTCACTGATTTCACAAACAGTATATTGCAATGAACTCTTATTAGATCGTTTATTCTTTTATATTTCTATGCATTTTAACAATTGCTTGTCAAACTGAATATACTAAATAATGTCGATTAAATATTTAGTGTATTTTTTTCTCTAACCTGTAAAACAGATTAAATTAAGTTAAAGATATACAGAAAATCGAAAATTCTCTCAGTAGGTGTTATTATCTTCCTTTATTACTGACTTACGCCTGTCACACGTCATGAAGGAGTATAGGCCTCTCAACAGCATTATCCATCCAACTCTGTCCTGGGCAATCCTTTCCAGTTGCTATTCATCCTTCTGATGTCTGCTTCCGATTTCCGACGTAGTGTGTTCTTTGGACTTTCTCTTTTCCATTTCCTTGCTGGATTCCAAGTTAGGGCTTGCCTCGTGATGCAGTTTGATGATTTCCGTAATGTATGTCCTATCCACTTCCAACGTCTTTTCTTAATTTCCTCTTCATCCTGAAGCTGGTTTGTTCTCTCCCATAAAACATTGTTGCTGATAGTATCCGGCCAGTGAATGTTGAGTATTTGGCGTAAACAACTGTTTATAAATACTTATACCTTATTGATCATGGTTTTAGTAGTTCTCCAAGTTCCAGCTCCATACAGTAGGACTGTCTTGACGTTCTTATTGAAGATTCTCACTTTGATTTTAGTTGAGAGTTGTTTTGAGTTCCATATGTTCTTCAACTGTAGGAATGTGGCCCATATTTTGCCAATCCTTAACTTTACGTCTGCATCAGATCCTCCTTGTTCATCGATGATGCTGCTGTCCAGATACGTGAAAGCTTCCACCTCTTCCAAAATTTCTCCACCAAGTGTGATTAGGTTAGTGTTCGCCGTGTTGTATTTGAAGATTTTGCTTTTTCCTTTGTGTATGTTGAGGCCTATTGATGGAGAGGCTGCTGCTACACTAGTTGTCTTCATCTGCATTTGTTCGTGTGTATGGGATAGAAGGTCCAGGTCATTCTTCCTTTATTTATTAGCTAAAATTTATCAGTTGATGATAATTCCTTCTCTTATATGTTATTCAATGTAGTTGAAACTTTAAAAGTAATGTGCTTTTTTGTAAAAATGAATAACTAATTAAAACTAGTTGAAAGCGTGAGTCAATTGAAGCTAGACCACCATGGAAAACCTAGAAGCACTGGACGGCCGTTTCGTCACATTGTGGGACTCCTCAGCAGTGCGCATCCACGATCCCGCATTCGCGAGATTCGAACCCAGGACCTACCAGTCTCGAGCTAGAGCCCTTAACCTCTAGACCACTGAGCCACTGAAAATACTAAATCTCCACAAAACCCCTTCTGATAATTAAAACTACTTTTTCGTAATGGAAACTGTAGTTTCGAATCTTTAAACGGTTAATTTAGTAGTTAATGACATATTACATATTTTTAAATAATGGCTATTAGTATAGTTCAGGATGTTGGTTTTGTTTACTATTTGAACTCATCACTTGAATTATCCTGCATCCCATTGTTGATCTTTACAGTACTACTCAACTTACTGCTAATCTCATGAATCACCAACACATTATCCACCAAGTTATTGACTCACAACCGTCACGAACTTGTTCTATAACTTAACTTGTTGACTTAATGTCTAACATGACGGTGTTTAAACTTATGACTATTCTGTTAGAGTTTCAGTGTCAAAATCAACGTGGTGATGTAGGTATTTCCATCTGATAAATTTGAAATAGAACGAAACCCGCGTCTTTGATTCTAGAATTACCTGTCACTGTTATTATTAATATTGTCACCATTAAAACAAGAATTGTCACTACCATATCTAAATCACCTGACCATGTTAAATTTTCACTTTATTTTACCTAGAAATAATCAACAAGGGAATTGAATAAATCCAATTTAATTTTGATATATTAAAAATTTTATTCTCTGATGCCAATGAAAAAAAATTAATCATATTAGTATTTTAATAATCGGTACAATTTCTTACCCGTATATGTTACTAAACGGTTACTTCTTTTCTTTCTAATATTGGAGGGTATCTCATATATGTTGCCAATTTCTTGATAAAAATTAGCTCGTTTTAAATTGATTTGATGATGTGATATATAAAAGTGTATATTACAATTGGTGAAAGCATCTGAGTATATGGTAAAATTTTGAAAACAGTAGGTCGTCTGTAGCTCCTCCGGGCGCTACTTCCGGTCCCAAGCCCAGGTAAAGGAGGAAGGTCGGGCATGAGGTTAGCGACCCCATCCTGTAGAAAACCGACTCGCTAAAAAAACGCTAACCAGAAAAAATTATTCAAGTAAGTAAGGTCGTCGATATCCAGAATCTAGTTCAAATTAATCCTTTTGTATTTGAAGCACTTATCCAATATTTACAATTGATTGATCACTGGGTAGTGACTAATGTCATCTATACCAGGTCCTTCTTGTTGATGATATAGTTTCATAGATCAAAATATATCCCAGTCCTACCGGATGTCAGTTGCGGACTGGATAGCTCAATGATAATGTCTCTAACTCAGACATGGGATTGAAACTGCTAGGGAGGATCATCTCTCTCAAGGTAAAAGGTACACATTACTGACTGATGCTAAATACCTCAAAACCAATGTCCAAGGTTTCTTGTCTGAAACCTCTAACCACTACCTCAATTACCCAACATGTTGAATATTCTAAACCATACTAACATTAGTGTTCAGTATATCCGTTAATTTGGTGAATATACGTATGTATCTATACTTTTAAAACTCTTTTAAACCAAAACTGAGTGCATTATCTTGTCTAAATGATGATGAAAAGGAACAAAATATCTAAACTATTTAATAATTGAGATATTAACATGTGATAGTTATATTTGACCGACCTTTTCATGTATTTCAGATCATTTCCTTCTAGCCATTAGTAAAATCATAATTATCATTTTCATAGTTGAAATCATGAGTCCATTGAAGCTAGACCACCACGGAAAACCTGGAAACACTGAACGGCCGTCTCGTCCTATTATGGGACTCCTCAGCAGTGCATATCCACGATCCCGCTTCGCGAGATTCCAGTGCTTCCAGGTTTGCCATGGTGGTCTAGCTTCAATTGACTCATGATTTCAACTCTGAAAATACTGAAATCTCCACAAAACCTCTTCTGATCATAATTATCAGTTCAAGTTAAAAATGTAGTAATTACCAACTGATGATATAATAGATAAACACTACACTTCATTTTAAATTGTTTATTAATGTCTAAAGTATATGAATCAATTTTCGATTCTAGGTCAATGGGTTAAAATGGTTCAGAACGTAATAGAAAACTTGATAAAAGTATGGTATAGGGATGTGCTTGAAACAACCATGACGACTTTTCAATCAGTTCTTAGCCAATTTCAAAATAACTTTTTTAAATGTATAGTTTACAGATGAGTAAACAAGGTGATATTAAAATTTTTAAACAGATTTCATGTACTTGATTAATCTATTGAGGTCTTCCACAGGCTACTTTACCTCTAAATAACAAAAACAATGACATAGGTTTGTCCATATGGATATAGATTACCCGTCTTTGCGAACCCATATTGTGACCCAAAAAATACTCCTAAGAGTCTCTAAATTGTCCTTAGTTAGGGTTAAATACTTAAAGATAGGACTAAAGGTTTAAGATTAGTGTTTTCATCACGAATCGACATCAACTAGCATTCAAAAATGCTTAGTAGCTGTATGAATGAACAAATTTCGCTCGAAAATCCATCAGCCACTATCTTAAATCTAATTATTTGGTCTATCAAGTATAAACCCATCAAGTTAAGGTTTATATTAGGGTTTAGAGAAATCAATTTGCCTGTTATCTGAAGTCTATAATAGTAAAAATCGAGTATTTAACACGTTTAACACTATCATTTGTACTCCATGATGACAAAAAGTAACTTATTCTCATTTTAAACCTTCTAAGCTCTTTCCAAAGGTATCTCCACTATTCACTTAATGTTGATTTTGGATTTTTTTCGAATACCTAAAAGTCATTTTCTCGATTCTGATTGACTCGTCTCTGTACTACACTACTACCGAAAACTGGTATATTTCAAGTTTGAACATTTCATAATTGTGATAGACATACAAACCAACTGTCCAGTAACCACTTATTTTTAATTCCATTCTATGATGGAAATTATTCATAAAAGTTTACAACTAAAGTCATCAGCCAGTTGATCATAACTGGTGTAGAACCTGGAACAAATATACTTCAGCTCAAGTTATCATAACATTTTATGAAGCAAGATACTGAAACATTGATAACCTGACTAATTCTAGCCAGTTTAAATTAATATCCTAACCAGTTTATCTGTGAATAAAACTATGGTACTATTTTTTAATGCATAACACAAATATCAAGGTAATTATTATTAACAAGATGAATATAACTGGCAGAGACTTTAATCAAATTCACTTCTATGATTTCCTTGTTTCCCCCCCCCCTCTTCATTCTGTGCAGATTTATTCGTGGTATGACTTATGTGAACACAGTTGTTCTAATAACCGATAAATATATACGCTTCATAAGGTAAGTTTTGGATTGTATTGACTGTTCACTATTTCAATCTTTCTCTTTGAAATTTCCGACAGAATAATTTTTTTATTTTTGATAGTTTCTTTAGACAATGTTACAAATTTTGAAAAAGGTAAATTTCAAGTGTGTTT
Source organism: Schistosoma mansoni (assembly GCF_000237925.1). Classification (NCBI taxonomy): domain Eukaryota; kingdom Metazoa; phylum Platyhelminthes; class Trematoda; order Strigeidida; family Schistosomatidae; genus Schistosoma; species Schistosoma mansoni. Next base: position 21,178,212 of record NC_031497.1, read on the forward strand.
ACGAGCCCAATTATTTGTAAGTTAACTATTGACACTTGCAACGATATATTTACAGTTAATTCTATAGACCTATCCAAAAGAAAGTTGGATCGATTGAGAAACCTCCATCTTCAGGATTAACACGGACTTACTAGACTTCTGTTCTTCCTAATATGTCAGAAGAATGAAGTTGAAAGTTCATGTTTGACGGGGTAAGGAAGAAGATACGGTGGTACTCAATGAATTGATAATTTCTAATCAGTATTCAAATTACACCCATAACGTTTTCAAGAAACTACCTTAGATGTTGAGGACATGTTTTCTGAAACTTTATTATTTATATACACTGAGTTTATCATATATTTGACAAAATATAGTTGAGACAGTCTTCGGTCGTAACAATTATCTCATAGATCTGCCGAAACAAACAAATAAATAAAACTGCATATTAAAACCAATTTGTTTCTTTACAATATTCAATTTCAATATTTAATTTGAAATCATGAATCAGTCTAAGTTACTCTGCTATTGAAAACCTGGATGTGTCGGATTGTCGTTTCGTCGTCGTATACATATGCATGCTTTCACAAACGGAAATCGAATACATTACCTCTGATCTCGTGAGTGATGCTCACCCCTGAAGAGTCCCATAATAAGAAAAAATCCCCGTCCAATTCTTCCATATTTTCAATAGTGATCTAACTCGGATCAGTGCATGATTTTAACTAAATTTAACAATCTCCACAATCCCATACTGAAAATGTAAGAATTTAGTTTTAAACAACACTTAATGGATTACATTAAAATATTGCAATGGACGCTACTCACAAGAATGTAAGTAGTGTTATAGCGGAACATGATGTCGAAGTTGCAACATTTATTAGACGGAAATAAGAGTTTCAGTGCATCGGAAGCACAGTGTTGTTAAAACACACAGAGACAGTTTAGACTGCAGAACACACTGAAAGATGCAAATGAACAATTGAAAGCTATGTATATGTATTACGTGAAAACGTTGTAGCTTCTCGTAATAAACATATATTCCTCCTACCTATTGTCTTGTCTTACGATGTAATTGAAATAAATGTTGAATTCTTTTAATTGATTACCATCAGTCTAGATAACTCTATCAGTTATCAAATTCCATTTTTAATAAAATTGTTTTCTATGTACAATCTTACTATTTCATTCCTATTTTAGAACAGATTTTATTAACAGAAATAATCGTCCAGCTTATATTCGAATACCTTTGTTATCAATAGAACGACTTGAGTTGGGTAAGAATAATAAGGGATATTTTTTGTATTTATATATAATTGTGATATTATCACGTAACTAGATCGACCACTTGATGGTCACCGATCTTAACTAATTAGTTTTTAGTAATTTCTCATGAAAAGTTAATAATACAATTAAAAAAAGTTTCGTGTGACCCGTTGATCTGACTCGAATTTTGATAGACTTATGAATATGCTATGAAACATAAATCTCCTATTTACCTAGGCTAACCTTGTTTATGTGACGGTGGTAGTAAGAAGTCAAATACGAGTTCTTTTGGATGGGGTTATTTCAAGCACTCGTTTATCCATACAAACATTCAGAATGAAAAGCAGGAAAGTGAAGCGAAGCGGAGAATCTTAGTGAGCCAACTCAATTTGGTAGAGAGTGATTCGGTATCTGTAACCAGAAATTTATTATTTATTATTTAAACACATAAATATTGGTACAAGGAAGCACCAGATACATATGCGCCACACAAATCTCATTTGATTTGTGTGAGGGCTGTGATACTGCCCAGGTGCCAAACTGAAGCAGGTGGTTTTCTTGGGGGGACCACACCCGGAGCCTTTGACCTAAAGGTCTAACCCACAAGACAGTGGAGCATAGTAAGAAGATGCAGTCCCATGGTAGCCGGTGACCAACGATTGGTTCATACACTATTTGTTTCTTCAGGATCCTGGAGCCCATGTACACCATTGGTTTGGAATCAGGGTTTTCCAACTCTCCTAGGTGGACTCGCCGTGTCCACCGACCCGGTTAAAGCGCGGGACATTCGCTTTTCGTCCTCTCACTTTCGTGAACAACACCCCCGCCACGAGAAGGCAGTGAGTAGTACTTCCCTGATAGAGGCTATGTACGCGTGGCCATGTGAGAGCATTTCGAGAGGGAGAGCGGACTCTCCCCACTCTCGGCCATACCAGGGCATTTGGGGGCTAACCAGACAAAAAAAGCTACAGAAATGTAATGAATAGGGTAAACAATGCACACACACACATACGCTCAAATAAAAACAGTCAAGATTAAGTAGCGAATAATTGGCTAGGTCAAAGTGTGATTCAAGAAGAATAAATAAACTGTTCTGTCTGGAATCTAGTATAACCCATGTAGACTTGACATAGTACCAGACACTACAAATTGATTTAAAGGACACAAAACGAAATAAAATTCAATAGATCTCTCAATGTTTGTTCTCGTTTCACGAGATTTTATCAAAGAAACTAAATTACATGAAAGAATCGAAAGTAAACTGCTAATTTAGACATTGTTACATTTTGCGAAAACCTGAATAAATTTTGGGATGAAGTATTTATATCAAGCTTAAAAGTTTAACTAACTTGTTGGGCGGGACTAAACTTTATGGACGAGCCAATCAGAAGCTTCTGTGGGTTTTCAAGGTCACGGCGCTAAGTTCGGCACCTGATGCTTACGTACGATCGGTTTACAGCGGATTTTAGAGAAGACGTGATAATTCAGCGTCTACGAGAGAAGTGATTTTTAAGAAGTTCCTATACTTGTGACTGTGGTACCCAAATGACTTTTTCCGCTCGATCACGATTAAGGTTAAGACCCTAACCGTAACCGTAAACCTTAACCCTAAGCCCTAACCCTAAACCATACCAACAACATTGAAGCTATGTTGTCGAGGCTAAAAGAATTTTTGAGACCTGATCATGGCTCCAGTGGTCGACTACTATGGAGCCATATGGATGAGTTCCTGTACCGTATGCACTATGATTTTAGGACTTCTGAACCTATATCTGACCTTGAGAAGTTTTTGAACTATGTAAAAGAACAGTATCTGCTTTAGTTTTTTAGTTTTGTATAATATATTTTTACTGTATACTATTTGTCTTCTGATTGGCTAATGTTTCACAAGGTCATTTAAGATTCGTTGAAAGGTCGTCCATAAAGTTTAGTCTCGCCACTTGTTGATTGCTGTGCATCCAGCTCAAGTCTGTTAATGTTTTCATAGTCTTGGATACAATGAACGAGGATTGGAGCCTCACTGGTTTACTCTTGACTTTGACTTTTATTCTTTGTTGGTCATTTGTTATTTAATAAGTTACTTCGCTAAGAAATATTGGTTTTGATCTCCTAATAAATTTTTATTCCGTCAGTCAGTAGATCTTTATCTTAAAATACGTTTATTAAGACTATGGACATTTGTCTCGCCAGCAAAACTACCAGTTTGATCACCTCATTTTAAATTTACAATCAGTTAATTATACCATTAGTACACTTAGAAATACAAACTTGACCATAAGACCATCTCAATTAAAATAGCAAGATATGCCTATTTGCGAACATAAAATAGCATTGACTAGATTAATAATTTTCTAAATTTACAAACCTAATATCATAAGACTCCTCAACAGTGCGAATCTACAACCACACACACGGGAATCGAAACCAGGACCTTCGGTCTCTAGAACGAAAACCCCGAAGTTGCTGAGTTTGATTCCTACTAATTCCTATACGGATCTTCCTAGCACCACAATCAAGACAAACGTCTGAATTAGTTACTCTTGAGCATTTATTGTCAAATCAAATCGTATGATCACACAATTCCGATGAGCCAAACCTCTTGCAGTGTAATATTAATGGTGACATTAGCACTAAACAACATTACGAGCTGACATCAGCATAGCTTAGCTCCTCTACCAAAGACATTTGCAAATTGCCTTTATCTATTTAACTACTAACGTTTAATAAGTAATATATCTCACTATATGATCCATTTCTCTTTTTTACTCTTAGCTTGACATATATAACATTGTCTGAAAAAGCTCTTAACCAGACTAGCTTTTTTTCCTTTTAAATTATTCCCATAAGTTGCATTAGAATGAGTGTATTCAGAACAACTCAGCAATTCATATTTCTCACTATGTAACAAACATTTAGCATATTTTCAAAAAAGCTATGTTTATCATCTACTCTTATTGGGTCATTTGATTTTATTTGTTTTCGCAGTCATTTAGGTACATGTTCAGGCACCCTAATTTGGAGATCACCATTACTTGTACCTAAGTATATGTGGCCACATACATCTTGATTGATAAACCCACTATGGAGAACTTGGAAGCATTGGACGGACGCTTCGTTCTATTTTGGGACTCCTCAGCAGTGTGCACCCAGGATCCTGCTCACGGGATTCCAACCCAGGACCTTCAATCTCGCGCGCAATGCTTAACCTCTAGACCACTAAGCCGGCATTTAGCTACTAAATTGCTACAATCTCCACATTACCCCCTTCTGATAATCACCATGTGCTCTTTAGTGACTAGATTCAAGAGGCATTTCCTGGAGTTCTAAGGAGAATCCGTGACCAGTGGAGTCCAACCGGGTCTGTTATGAGGGAGTAACTCACTGAAGACAATGGTGGATGGTGGTGCAATTTTGTAGATTGGTTGAAGTTATACATTAATACTGTCGGATGTCGGTTCACTGGTTCAGATGTTAGGCGTAGCGCGCGAGATCGAAGGTCCTGGGTTGGAATGCCGTGAGCAGGATCCTGGGTGCACACTGCTGAAGAGTTCCATACTAGAACGGAGAGTCCATCCAATGCTTCCAAGTTCTCCATAGTGACCTAGCTTCAATCGACCCATGAATTCAACTATTAAAATCAAATAACCCAATAAGAGTAGATGATAAACATCTATCATCCTCTATTGCCAAACATACAGCTAAAACACGTCATAAGATTGTTCTTTTGTGGTGTTGTACAAAAGTGTTAAAAAACGTATACTAAGGTTTATTGAAGCCTTAGCCATACGAAAATTCAAACCACTTAATTTATTCAAAAACAGTTTGTTCTCACCTTAAACCTACCCCGGTAATATTAGCTAATTATCCAGTAACCTTCAATAAACTTACAAAAGATGAAGGCCGGACATTAGGTGTTCATGGAAGTCCTTCATGAAAAATATAATAACACTAATCAATTTACCTCCTTCGTCCAGTTGGCTGTGAGGAACCTCTAGGTGTTCTGCGGTCATTTCTCTAACATACAAATTTAAAATACAGCTTCCGATCTCTATGAAAATGAGAATCTCTCACTGCATAATGTCAGTAAGTAGCTATTTCATAAGTTCTAACGAGGCTCTTTAACACTTCAAGTGATTGGAACGCTACGGTGTATTCAAAAATACGTTATCCGTTTCTATGACAATGTGAGAAACAACAGAGCTTGTACTTTGTACGTTACTATCATCCATAACGTCAAGAAAATGTACTGACGTTTTAAACCAATTTCAAGAAATAAATAACCAATTATGACGAATTTAAATTGGACGAATTGAACGAAAGGGAATGAAAAAAGGGATGAGAGAAAATTTATTACAAAACAGAAATGGCTGTCAGTTTAATGATATTCTTATAAACAGATATATTTAGCAAAACAACGATACACGTTTATTGGTTGTCAGCTTTATCACTTTGTGTATAACAGTTCATGTGATCCATTTTGACAATACAACAATTTTGATGAATTCAATCAAAAAAAAATAAGAAAGATTGATTCGGTGAAGAGTTCATTTCCAAAGCTGTACAATCGTGAATCTGTACTCATTTTTGAAAATACTGATCAATAATAGGTTTCGTAATGATGATGACGATAGTAATAACAATATTAATGATAATAATAATGGATTTATTATCAGAAGGGGTTTTGTGGAGATTTAGTATTTTCATAGTTGAAGGCGTGAGTCAATTGAAGCTAGACCACCATCATGGTCAACTTCGTAGATCAGTTGAAGTTAGACATTAACACCGTTGGATTCCGGTTCAGTGGTCTATCGGTCAAGGGCTCTGGCTCGAGATCGGTAGGTCCTGGGTTCGAATCTCGCGAATGCGGGATCGTGGATGCGCACTGCTGAGGAGTCTCATAATAGGACGAAACGGCCGTCCAGTGCTTCCGGGTTTTCGATGGTGGTCTAGCTTCAATTGACTCACGCTTTCAACTATGAAAATAATGGATTTGTTAAACAGAGAAACGGGATATTAAACATAAAAATTTCATTCTTATTCAAAAACTGAAAACGTAGTCGCTATAATCTTGAGTATTCATCAAATCTATAAAAGTTCTGTAATACCTTACTTAGCAGATTTACTTTGTAACGAACGGGTTGTTAGAGTTGACCTAGTAAATAACCTGTATTCTTAAGCATGTCTCAAATTTGATAATTTATACAGACATCAGAATTTTTTTAAACCTTCTTTTTTTATTTCTTTTGTTTTTTTTGTTTTTGGTAAAAAAAAAACTTGTTGAAATAACTTGTGCTGAGAATTCTATATCGTGCCAGATTATAATATTGAATAAAGCCATTAATAATAATAATAATAATCAAGATCATAGTTAATATCATAGTAGAAGAAAAGATTGGATAAGTTTCCTTTCTATACATAGTTCTAGTTTTTTCAAATGTATACCAAATGCTTCATCAGTGTTAAGATGATGGAGGTTCACTCTCTTTCTACTTACTCTGTAAATAACTTTGAACTCTGTGGTTGTTGACAAGATGTTCAATTATGGAGCTTTATATCGATTCGTTTCCGTTTCTTTTCACCTAAGTCGGATGTTTTTGAAATACCTTAGATAGAAACCATATCAAAATACAAATATACCTAGTTCCATAGGAGCAAGTGAATTAATAAATACACACATTATAAAACTGTCACTGTCATTTTACGTTAGATAATTCTGCAGCAATTTAGAAGACTCTTTCGGTTTCCCACATTGTCCGGACATTCCATGTACCTATAAAAATTGTCGCTCTAGTTGTTAGAAGGTGCTTCGGCCTCATGACTTCCGAAGGAATTCGGCTTTCATCATGAGACGTCATAATTATGCCTTCAACTCCCAGGGCAGAGTTTAAATGGTTTGAATAATTTTTCTGGTTAGCGTTTTTTTAGCGAGTTGGTTTTCTACAGGATGGGGTCGCTAACCCCATGCCCAACCCTCCTCCCTTACCCGGGTTTGGGACCGGCAGAACCCCCGGGAGGAGCTGCAGGCGGAGTTAGGTTAGGTAATATGGTATCTATATTGATTTATTGCATGGAAATTTGTTTAGAATTATTATTTTTATTATTATTATTATAGGATTAGAACCAGCTATTTTTCGATCAAAAAATTTTGTTTTAAGAATATTTTATAAAGTTCCAGATGAAAATTCAATTCAAAAGTCAACTTCTATGGATCTGAATTCTCAGCAAACACCTTTTCAATCATCAGATTTAAATTCATCATCACTTTTGAAGCAAATGGAATCGTCAAATATTTCTGTAAGTTATAACTTGTATGCATTTATTAATAAAATGTGTTTAGATACTTTCATAGTTGAAATCATGAGTCAATTGAAGCTAGACCACCATCGAAAACCTGGAAGCACTGGACGGCCGTTTCGTCCTATTGTGGAACTCCTCAGCAGTGCGCATCCACGATCGCGCTTTGCCAGATTCGAACCCAAAACCTATCGGTCTCGCGCCAGAGCACTTAACCGATAGACCACTGATCCGGCATCCAATGGTCCAATGTCTAACTCCAACCAATCCACGAAGCTGAGCAACCGTTCACCAATGTCTTCAGTGAGTTGATATCTCCCAACAGACGCGGTTTGAACTCCACTAGTCACTTCTTACTAGAACTCCAGGAAATATCTCTTAAAGTCAGTCACCAGTGAGCATATGATTATAATCAGAAGGGGTTTTGTGGAGATTTCAGTATATATGGGCACAATTATTCTATAAAATGTTAATCGACTTATCTATATCAAAATTACTTCTAATAGTTTACAACTACACTTTTGGGTTCGATTCGTTTGAAGCTTCCATCAAGTTTTATTGAGTTTATGATTTTGTTATTGAATTTTCCTTCATCTTACAAATTTTTTAATGTTTATTTCTAGTTTATGTCATTTCGTCACGACTATTATTTATAGATCCTCAGTTTAGTCAGCTTCAAAGATAGACCATTATTGCTCCCTTTTAAATCATTTTCTTAACGTCTAGTATTTTGTAAGCCGATTAATATTCTCGGTTGACATTAATTTGAGGGCAATTATAATCCCCTACCCCCCATTGATCCGAAATTTAAGGGTGTGAAAAAAGTTTTAACAATTGGTGATTGGTGAACTTGTTTTTGAAAGTGTTTACTCAGGTGAAAATGAACAAACATTTTGTCACTTGTATGAAATCATTTACTTATACCTTATATTTGATAAACCTTAAAAAACGTTGACAGAATAAGGTACAGAGCTTTTATACGAATTTCAAGAATTACATAACCAATTACAACGCATTTACAACTAGGAATTTCATTGGACGAAAGGGATTGAAAAAAATTGGAAAATGGGATGAAAATTTTTTGATTAAGGGGGACAAAAAAAAATTATTAAAAAAAAATTGAAGTGATCCTAATGTTATTCCAGAATAAGTGAGCGATAATCACATTATTATTATTATTATTATTATTATTATTATTAATCTCAAATGATTTGATACCTTAATCACTATGACATCATAATTGATCAGTGTTTTTCTTAAAGTCACCTTTATAAATTGCCCAACCTTTATCTCAGTTCCTTTTTTTTTCTCAATAAGGTTTGACTCATTTTTTTTATATGATTCTTGATAACTCTGTAGGATACATATATATTATAATCATGTAAGCCTGATCAAAATAGAACATATGCCAAAAAGAGAGTGATCAATTACAGATCTAAGCATCAATGGGAAGATTTAAGTACCTAATACAAGCCATTGGCTAAGTGGATAACGCGATGGCGTTCGAAACGAACGGTACTGTGTTCGAGTTCTAAAGTGAACTCCAACTCAAGGATGTAAGTACATCTAGCTGAAAAGTCCAGAACTGGATGAAACGTACGTTCTGAATTCCATTGTTAGCTACCATCCAACTATACCTATAATACATTGTCTTGTTTAGGATTTGTGAATCAACAACTCTAGTGTTCTAAACTCCCACTCTAATTTATTGCGTAAACATTTATTCTACTCTTTAATATTATGAAAAATACTACTAAACTGTTCCATCCACGTTTCATATATACTCCGTCACAATTTCAAGTGACGTAAGTCTTTTAGGACTATTTTACCTAATTTTTTTTTATTGATTTATTGATCCTTTTTTATCTAATCAATCAGTGTTGAACCAAACAATAAAAACAAAAGTGTAACGGTTTCGCAAAAGTCAAACTGGAAGTGTAGTAAGATGGATGAAAATTCAATAACGAAATCATAAACTCAAAACTTGATGGAAGCTTCGAACGAATCGAACCTAAAGTGTAGTTGTAAACTACCAAAAGTGATTTTGATGTAGATAAGTCGATTAACATTTCATAGAATATTTGTGCCCATATATATTCACTCAGCAAAGAAGACGGTGTAAGTAAAGAATATACATTTAACTGCGTATAAAAGTTTTTATATCTTTCCACTCTTACCACCGTCACAATACATTCGTAGACGAATTTTGGTCAAAAACATATACTGCTGAATAATATGTTTAGTAGTTTTAAGCATGTACAGACGAGAGTATCAGCGACACATACCAATAAATCGTTCCTCAAAAAAGTGTGACATATAGTTTGTGATGTTCAGTACTTGGTTTTAGTATGAGAGGATTCCTAGTTGATATAATCACGATTCGGTCGCCTTAGATAATACTTATTTACAGCTAATCGTCCCCTTACTACCATGTCACATTCAGCGATAAGAATACCACGGACAAAAGCATATCGTATGATTGTGAAGAACTAATATTTGACAAAAACAAGACACTTTATGTACCTTTTATAGGCTGTACGGTCTAAAAACAAGTTCAACTAACCAGTAGTAGATTTATTCCAACTATATACCGAAATGGATCAAAATGTTAAGTAAAGATAACTGCTAACCCTCCAGCTAACAGCCTGAAATGCTCATTACTCTTAATTTAGCCCATTTCTGTTATGACTTAATCAAGGCTGTCGCCAATTTATTGTGGCTTTACAAAATAAACAAAGGACGTATCCTAATTCGTTATTGGTTTTTATGTCCGGCTTTTATTCACGTGAATTATCCACCAATGAAAATACGACTTCTTCGACCTTTAACACTGACAATCAATGACGTTCTATCAGTATGAGTAATCTAGCGTCCTTATTGGTCCTTTATCCGCCTAGCCCTTCCACTTGAGTCCAGAACACCAATGACAGCTTCTGTTATGCGAATCTATGCGAATCGTTTATTTCAAGCATACTCGGTTTATATACTAGACAGACAGACCACATCACACCATAAAATAGAAAATAATACTTGTACAAAATCAAGCCGAATGTGGCTGTGAACGTGGGAGACAATAATCAATAAACTGAGTATAATTTAGGAACAGTAAATCGTATAATAATAATTAATAGATCAAAATGAAGCTTATAATAAGATGAATATAGATATACATAATCTAGTTACTGAATAGTTATACAATAGGAATATATACAGAATAATAGTCCATTTATAGGTCCCGTAAGTTATCCGTACTTACTTCTTCCCTAGGATATAACACTTTCAATCATAAATATGCTGTATTTTTACATGAATACTGTTACATTAAATGATTTCCATCTATTTATATAATTACACACGAACATACCTGTTACGTCCTTGAATCTGTCTACCCACTTTAGTGCCGAGTATGACTTGTCTAATGTAGATTAAGACCTTGACCCGATAGGCTGACTGGCTTAACCTTGAGGCTAATATGCGTGAGTTCGAAATAGGGGTAGAGAGACGAAAACTATTCTATCCCTGATTGGCTGGCAAGCACGCGAGAGAGAGAGAGAGAGAAGAAAAAGACAGGTGGAACACTAATCACTTTATTCCAACCCCGATCTAGCACTCGAATTTCCAATTCAGATTAGGGTGAAAAGTTACATGAATAAATAGATGACTAAGCTGACCACAACGTACAATAATTAGGAAAACACAATTATGTCCAAAACTGGGGGATTATAGTAGAAAATAGGGTACAAAAGATTACGTTTAAATGACAATAGCTTTAGAACAGAAAATGCTATGGCAATGAATTATACATCAAACGAAAGCTTATGATCTGTAGAATAGGCTAGGGGCAAAAGTAAATGTTACAGTTTTACAAGCTTTGAATTAAATGAATTAACGTCCCCAAAAATAGCTTCCGTAATTTGTTAAGGCTTCTTGTTTTGCGGTTCACATCATCTTCCCCCTTGACAAAAAAAGGTTATGTTATCACTGCCATTGACTGCGTGCATAAAGGAAACTGGATTGCGTTGTGGTCGTGACCAATTAGGTTAACTGGAATAAACAAAAAAAAAGAAGAAAAGTGGTTAGTCATTATTTGCAAGCAGTAGCTAAGATATCATCATCGATATCTCCCCCTGGAAAAATATGCTCCTTTCTTGGGGTCCACCTGCATGGCATCAGGTCCTTTGCGTTTCCGTCGTGATCTCCTATTAGGATGTTGTTGAAGTTTCACAGTCTTCTTAGTTGCTGAATTTCCTATGACGAAACTGTCCAAGAAAATTTCCCCCATTGAGCACGGTTTCTCGGCTTTCTGTGAAGGTGAGAATCGGGAACGACGATAGATTCTCCGCTTCGCCCCATGATGGCGATTACCTTGAGTTCCGATCTTTCTCACAACTATTATGGGAGCAGCCCAGTCTGAGTGATTTACTGGCTGAATGACACCTAGTGCTTCAAACCTGTCAAGTTCTTGATCAACGGCTGACAGAGCAGCATAATGTACTGGTCGTTTTGGTCTGAAAATGGGCTTTGCATTTTGTTTTCGAAGATTATTTGCGTGAGATGCGGTCGGCACTATAGAGGAATCAAATGCATGAGATTTTGAGACCTTACGACAGCAGACTTTGTTTGATGAATTTGATGGGGAATCATTTTGTGAACATGTTCCATCGGAGTCATTTGATTTGACATCATTGTGAGAACACATTAAATCGGAGTTATTCGATTTAGTATCATTATGAAAACACATTAAATCGGAGGTATTTGATTTGACATCATGATGAGAACACATTAAATCTGAGGAATTTGATTCAGAAATAATACGAGAACATGCTACATCGGAAGCATTTAGTTCATAAACATCAGGGGAACATAACACAACTGAGGCATTTGATTCAGAAATATCATGAGAATTTTGGATAGATTCAGAGCAAGAATTATGAGAACATACTTCATTTAATAAACTATTTAAGACACCGATCTTCTCAATAAAAGCCATACAATCGACAGGTGTCATTAAATTTTCATTATCAGGAACGTTAGATACAGCACATACTATAAAACCATGATACCACTTTGTTGATTCCCTTCTCTTCTTAAAGGTAAGATATTACATAAACATCAAAGAAAATACATAAGTGTCGGATTTTTAACGCCTTGTACATAAATGTATCGTTTAAAGTCATCTAGCCTTTGAATATTAATTAATCCTAAATTTGGTTCTAATTTGCCTCAGTGGTTCATTGATTGCTTTTCTCTAAAACAATCAGACCCACATAATGCATTCTTTTTCAATAATAAATCTGTTCAGTTAGCTACCGTAAAGAATTAATATAAGCTACAACCAAACTCCATAGCACAGCTTCTTTAGTTTACATTTGTACCTCAATAACAGTGTGGGATCTTCAGTTCTGCAATATTTTTAAGCTTTTAATGCACCATAATCATGATTAAACACTATCTATAACAAATATATCACTTCTGGCGTGTCTAAACATAGCTTCTCAGTAATAACTTGAGAAATCCATCTTAACATTCATTACTAGTGATCGCAAATTTGACTTATCAATAGAAAGTTTGTAAAGATTAGGTTTAGATCAGATCAGAAGTAAGACAAATAGATAGTTGAGAGAATCGGATAATCTTAACACCACATGGTGTGTCAAATGAATTCAGCGATATAAAACATTACATGCCAACTGAGAACTTCAAGTAAACGGAACACACCTCAAGACTTGAAGATTCGGATTTCTACGTTGTATGGAATTGTGAATTCGCTTTGGTGAAGAGTTCCAAGCCAATATTAACTTTACACCTAGTGCTACTCAAAGCTTTAAGTCTTCTCTGTTTGATACATTTCTTCAATGAGGTGTACAGAAGAAGAAAACAACATCACTAACACAAACTTTGTGGAGAAATGAGTCATCAAAACTCGGCTAAACCCTTTCTACTACATAATTTACATACCGCCAACACTAAAAATTTACTGTCGAGTAAAAATGTGAAAGATAAACAAATTCCCCAATGAAATCCAATCACTATTCAAACTCGATACGTGGTAATTATGACTCTCGCATAATCTATTTCGGTTTGGGTGGTCAGCTATCATGGCTACTACTCACAGAAGCGTTGTGGCCTAAAGCTCAGTATACTAATATGAGCTAGGTCAATGAGGCACTGAGAAGTAGTGGGATACCAATTTAACTGATTTTACGTATCAAATAAACTGTCACAGAGACCGGTAATAAATTTTTACAGAAAACAAAAAGAGTATGAAGGTTTTATTTGATTCCTTTGTATTTTTAAAACAAATATATACAAATTAAACTGATTCAGTGTCATACAACGCTTGACGAAGATATTTTACAAACATATAAACATCTTCAAAACTATTATACAATGGTATCGGTGTAATACGTAGGAAATTTGGTAGTCTGTAATCACATATTACACCTAATCTCAATAGATTTTCATATAGTTTCTCAATCTTCACATTATTAAAACACAATGTTAACTGTGCTCCACGTTCCTCTGGACTCGATGGTGTAACAATACAATATCGATCACTATTTAGAGCTAATGAACTCTCTGTAATTAGATATTCAAGATAATTAGTTAGTTTGATTGATTTCTCCCTTAAATTATTCATACCACCACATGATTTAATAATACTGATACTGACTGTTAAAGCTGCAGCTAATAATAATGGTGGATTAGACAATCGATAGGCATCGGCACCTTTCGCTAATTCCATATTTCCAGTATAATTGAATCGTGTTTCAGTTCTATGACTCCACCAACCGGTCAGTTGAGGACCAGATATATCATTAATTATTGTATTATCACTACTATTAATATTGTTGAATTCATTAAATTTCGGTCCATAACTTGATTCTTGATGATGATGTTTTTCATGAATAAACAATCCTCCAATAGCACCGGGACTACCATTTAAATATTTATATGAACACCATACAGCCATATCAACATCCCAATCATGTAAATATAAAGGAATATTACCAACAGCATGTGCTAAATCCCATCCTACTGGACATTTACAATATTGATGACCCCATTCAGTAATTAATTTCATATTAAATAATTGTCCTGTAACATATTGTATTCCTGGTAACCAAATCAATGCAATTCTATGTTGATTTTTTTGAATTTCTTGTAAAATATCTTCATTTCTTAAACAATATTCATTAATATGTGGTTTTAGTTTAATAATACAATCATTTGGATTTAAACCATGCCAATTTATTTGTGATTCAAGTACATAATAATCACTTGGAAAGATTCCATCTTCAATTAGTATACAGCATCTCTCACCTTTTGGTCTATAGAATTTTGCAATTAATGTATGCATATTCACTGTTAAATTACAAGTCATAGTAACTTCACTTGATTTAGAATTAACAATCCATTGGGCACAATCAATAGATAATTGTTGATCACAATATGATGCTGGTAGTTCACCATAATGATAAGCTAATACACCTAAATTTCTCCATTGATTTAATATGCCATCTAAATAGGCATGTAAACGTTTTGGTTGTAATCCCATGGAATTTCCACAAAAGTATATAATTTTCTTCGAATGATTTTCATCGTTTATATCAGTTAGAGATGGATTGGGTTCAGTAAAATTGGATTGGATTGTTTTCATTACTTCTTTATAGTTTGGTAAATAAAATTCTGATTGATATGATTGTAGTAAATCATGTTCGTCTAATTTTATGGCGAAATCGATGGAATCCATATCCACTTGGTATTTATTGGCCAAATATCTTAACTCCTCCATAGAACTAGACATTACTATATAGTGAAGTGGAACCAAGAGAAATTGTATCATACTTTCTGAATTCTTTAAATTTATATTAACCAGAGTATATGAATGTAAATATCTGATTGGTTACTTAATCATAAGTATAATAAATTGAGTTTATTGACTGAAACTAATCTATGTTATTTAGAATTGTATGACCGGTCAGTTAGTGAGTGAGTTATGATTAGACAGATATATAACTTTGCCTAATGTATTCTGATTGGCTAAATTCAATAAATCATCTTGTAAGAAAGTATAAAACTATTTTGAATTGCCCAAAGAAATAACGATATTGTCTGGAAAATAATGTTTTCAAACTGTTCATTGTATAAAGTTATATCATAATAGTCAAATTATTTTAAAAATTTAGTTTTCATTCGGTTGTAATTCTTCACATTGGGTTGACAATGATTGCATGACAGTTGGTTACGACTTCTGACTAGAACTCAATAAAATACCTCTTGAATCTAGTCATTACTGAGCACATGATTATTATTATTATTATTATTATTATCAAAAAGGGGTTTTGTAGAGATTGTAATAATTTAATAGTTGAATTTATGGGTCGAATAAAGCTAGACTACCTTGGACATTAACACATTCGGATGTCGGCTAAGTGGTCTAGAGGTTAAACGTTGCGCGCTAGATCGAAGGTCTTGTGTTGGAATCCCGTGATTGGGATCGTGGATGCGTACTGCTGAGGAGTTCCACAATAGAACGAACCGACCGTCCAATGCTTCCAAGTTTTCAATGTTGTTCTAGGTTATATTGACTCATGAATTCAACTATTAAAATTTCTTCGTTTATTTAATGTGTTAGTGCTGCATATAAGTGTAATATTCACTGAAAACTCTATTTTTATCATCTTTAGTTAGTGATAGATTTTGTCTGTGAACATGGCACTGTAGGTCACCATAAATTGTAGATGAAAAAAGCAAATAAAGTGAAAGTTAGAACTTGAAAGGAAAGCACTAGTTAAAACTATGCTCTTATAAGAAGCATTCACTCATTAGATGAACGGAAATATGCTAGTTACTCTACATATATTGGATATTGAGAATAAGATATAGTACAAATTCACAGATACTTATCCTACCTTATATCAATTTTGATTCAGATATAAAACGTTATTGTTGGATTTTTTTTCTTTATTGTATAACTTTATAGATTTCTAGTCACATTGACCGGATGTCTCGAGCAGATGTCTTATTTGGTCGTATTGCACATGTCTCCACTACAAGTTTCATCAATAACGAAAATAAAACAAACCCTGTTCAACACAAGTCGGTACTTCCAATAGGTCGTTCAAATTCAGAAGGCCGTCTCTCAGAACATGAAAGAGATATAAGTAGTGGGGGTTGTCCTACCACTGTTACCGGTGATAATAATAGCTCTGGAATTAGTAATTTCAAACAAGCAATTAAAATACCCAAGACTACGTATCATTTTCTTGAATTTCTTCAACCAGACACAAGACTTTTCAACAAAGTTTTAGTACCTGTCCCACCGGGTGATGAAACATTACAAGCATTAAGGGTTGTAGCGTCAACAATCATAATATCACTTCATTCTGCCGGCAAGTAGAATATTTTTTTCTATTGTATTCAGTGATTTTGTATGATATCCTATATTCGTTTTTTCTACTCCGTTCAGTCCTACATGAGTTCACTTCCTGTCTAAACAACCCAGTGCTGATGTCTCTGATTTCAACTGTCAATTTTCATAATTTTCACACAAAATAAAGTTTGTAGCCGACGGAAACTAAACATTAATATCGGAAGCCAGCTCACTAATCGTGTGTTATTTAAGACAGTAAAAAAACAAAGAAGTAAAGACTTACTTACCAGTTTATAGTTTTCCTTGACTATAACTTACCATAAGTCACAAAATTGTAACCAATGTTCGAAAATATTTACAATTTAAGTTGACAATCATACAATCATGTAAAAGTAAAATGGTAAGTTTCTGAAGTCTTCGAAGAAATCAATGGTAATTCTAATATCATTTTTCGTGTTATCTATAACTACTAAACTACATGACTATGCTGTTTCGAATACTCAGTTCTCAAGCTCACTAGGGTTTCTTTTTAAAAGGACCTCATTATAGTATGCTGGAAAGACTCACATGGGTATGGAGTAAAAGAAGAGTCTTGTCCTATAGACAACAAAATCGATGAATCGTTAATAAAATATATGAAAAATATAAAAAGATTTTAAATTAAAATTGGCGCTAATAATGCCAATAGTCAGAATAGAAATATTAAAGTCATACATTAAAATAAGATTTTTTCTTATCAGACATTTCTCCGAATGAAAACTCATGATCATCCTAGTAAAGTTGAACAGTCACTAGCATGGGAATTCAGTACGTACGTTTCATCCCATTCGGGATTCGTTAGCTGGGTGTACTTGCATCACATCTCAGCGTTGATGTTCAAGCTTTGCTTATATAATCCTTAGCATCAACAACTGTAAGATACAAACACATTTGCCAGTACTGATGATCCTGTCGTAGTTTCCTATTATATTATTCATAAAGATAATATTAACCTATTTAAGGAGACAAGAAACTCTTCTGTCTGTATTTTTAAAGTCACCCTCGATTTCTTTTGAATATTATCATTTCATTTTTTTATTTGATGCTTTGTCGTGCCGAAATACTTATTAAGGAATGATAATTTTCTGTTTGTTAATGTGATGTAGGGTCTTGAGCCAATGTACATATGTCTGGATTCTTCTCATATGACTAACCGACTGACCGTTGGTTAAGCGCTCGCATCAAACCTGAAGGTTGTGTGTTCGGTTTTGGACTGTTTCTTGGGCACCCACTAAAAAGGAGTCTTGTACCAAGACAAGACATATGTCCATTGCTCTAGTTTTTCAATAATATCCTTACTGAGATCGATCCGTGTCGAATACTGCCTACAAAGTAAACTGCCCTCCGTCAAAAGTGAATAAAATATTTGATTTTTTTGCTCTATACCTCTCTGACTTCACCTATTTCTCTTTCATTTTCTCTGTAATCAGGTAATAATTTAGAGTTGATTGAAACGAAACCGCCAATCAAATTACAACGTTTACGTCAGGCTAATTTACCCAAAGCATATCAACCTCCAGTTGATTTACAAACACTTGGATCTGGTTTACGTGCAATGGGTCGACGACGAGAATCTCAAACTAGTCTACGTGGTAGACACCGAATGTCCAGAACAAGTTTAACTCATAATTCAATACCAGATACTCATGGTATAACAGTAGTCAATTCAAATAACAATACAAATGATAAAAGCCAAACATCATTTTCAAAACTTAATGGAAACTTAATTAAACAAAGATTAAAACAAATTAAGGTAAATTTCATTTTAGATCAGAAGGGGTTTTGTGGAGATTTCAGTATTTTCATAGTTGAAATCATGAGTCAATTGAAGCTGGTAGGTCCTCGGTTCGAATCTCGTGAGTGCGGGATCGTGGATGCGCATTTCTGAGGAGTCGCACAATAGGACTAAGCGGCCGTCAAACAGTGCTTCCAGGTTTTCCATGTTGGTCTAGCTTCAATTGACTCATGATTTCAACTGTGAAAATGTCATTTTACCAGCTAAATCATTCAATGAAGACAGATTTTTTACAATCATTTTACTTTTTTAAGATTTGTGTAATCGTATATTCATATGTAATTGATATGTTGACAAGTTAATTTATGAGTATACAAGTTTATAATGAGTGAAATACTTTGGTTATAATTAATACTAGTGGATGAAATAATTAAATAAATAGAGTCATCAGATCAACAAGAAATTATAAGAAATTCGGGAGACTAATAGTTAATCTAAATTAACGCCTTTTTATCAAGGTTTTTTTTTACAGATTGGAGGTTTCTAACCTAATCCTCAAACCTTCTCCTTTACCTAGTCTTGTGACCAGTAATAACCCTTGAAGAAATTCGGGTGGAGTTAAAGGGTATCTTCATCCTTACCTAATACCCGTTTCGTAACAACTACATTACATTGGTCATGTTTCACTGCCATAAAGTAGGACGAAACGAACTGCTGCGCAGTAAACCCGTCCTTTGGTTGATAGACGGGTATCTCGCCTACGCCATAAATGACGCAAGTTGGCGAAAGCTAGGCGAGCCTTCTGTATCCGTGCTGAGATTTCGTCACACACCAGACCACAAGGGCTGATGAGACTCCCAAAATAAGTGAAGCTGTCAACACGCTCAACTACTTCACTCCCTATCATTAGTTCAGGTGTCGATGCGACCCGATCCTGAAGTAACATTTTGCACTTCGAAGGGAAGAATCGCAATCCGAACATGCTTCTATTGTTGCTTATAGTGTTCAGGAGACTCTGCATTTTGTCAGCATCTTCAAATAGAACTATGTCGTCGGCGTATTCTAAGTCAACAAGTGAGCCTCCCGGTAAAAGTTCAACTCCTGGAGATTTAGATGATGAAAGTGATATCTCTAAAAGCATGTCAGCGACAAAGTTAAACAAGAATAGAGAGAATGGACAGCCCTGACGAACACTACTTGAGTGAGGTAACCAATTCTGATGACAGTTCGCCATAAGCTCTAACTCCGCCAGTTGTGTTTGAGTAGAGAGCCTTTATGAGGTTAATGTACTTCTTTGGTACTCCTTTCAGTGACAAACACTGCCATAGAACCTCACGATCAACGGAGTCAAATGCCGCCTTAAGGTCGAGAAATACTACGATTGTTGATCTGAATGTGCGTCTATGTTCTAGGACCTGACGTAGAGTGAATGTCTGGTCTATACAACCACATCCAGGTCGAAAACCAACCTGGTTTTCTCTAGTCTGCTCTTCACGAGCTTTGGTTAGGCGTCGAAGTATTATTGAAGCTAATATTTTAGACACTATATTAGTCAAACTGATCCCTCTGTGATTGTCACAAGAGGACTTTTGTCTTTTCTTATAGACTGGTACAATCAGCGATTGAAACCAGTCAGTTGGAATTACGTCCACTTCCCAGATTCTACCTAAGACCTCAGTCAATCTCGTTGCTAGTACTGGACCACCATCCTTAAAAATCTCAGGGATAAACCTGTCAGGGCCTGCCGCACTCTCTCGCTTCAGATTTCCTATGGCTTTTTCAACCTCGTAGAGAGTTGGAGGACTTACATTAATTTGCCATTCAGGACGACTGGGGATCGTGGGTAACTGAAGTGTGGCTGAAGGCCAGTTGAACTGATCCGTAAAGTGTTCTGCCCATCGATTCAATCTTCTAGATTGAGAATGAATAGTATATCCATACTTTATTATCCTCATAGCGTTTAAAGGATAATCGTTGTTAGTTGACTATTCACCATCACTTGAAGCGTTACTTAACTGGAACTCTTCCTTATTCATATCCATTTCTCTGATTTATAAATTTTGAATCAAACAATATCAACAATTTTAACAGAATAATCTGAATTCATTTATTATTTTGGATTCTCTTCAGTTGCTTACAGACTAGAATAAGCACAATTATTTTAAACAGGAAAATTCTTGATTAAAAGTTAAGTTTGATATATACATATGAATTCATCAAAGACAATAGTTGTGAAAGAATTAAAAAATATATTTAAATGACTTCATTCAGTATTGTTTGTTTGAATCTAGCCACTATCCATCTCTGCTTACCATATTTAAATGACTGTTTATTTGTCTGTCGTACGTACGTATGAAGTTCTACGCTGTGACTGACTGACTGACTGTCAAATATACTAATATTTTAGAAAAGGAAACTAGAAATATCATGTCAATGATTATGTCATAGTTTGTGTAATCACTTGAGAAGTTGATTAAATTGAATAATGCTTAGATAAGAAGCATAAATTAAGATCATGAAAAAAAGCTGTCAAGCAATAAACCTTTAAAACTAAAATCAATAAGAAAAAAAAAACAAAATTGATCACTTAAATTCACTTGGTATTATTTGTTTGAATCTTCCCATTGATGTTTAGGACTGAAACTGGTCAGTCTCTAATTGGCATATGTGCATATTGTGCGTATTGCATCGATATAGCCTTAATTCACAAACATTGTAAGCAAAGATGGATAGTGGCTAGCAGTGGAATGCAGGACGCGCGTTTCATCCTATTTGAGACTGACCAGTTGCAGTCCTAAACATTAATGGGAAGATTCAAACAAACAATACCAAGTGAATTTAAGTGATCAATGCTAAGTGAATTTAAACTTCACTTCATTGCACAAGCAAGTGGCTATCAGAACTCAGTAGCTAAGTAGATAACACGATGGCGTTTGAAGCGAAAGGTACTGAGTTCGAGTTCCAGAGTGAACATCAACTCTGAGATGCAGGTACATCCAGCTGACGAGTTGGAAATAGGGCGAAACGTGCGTCCTGGATGCCACTGCTAGCCACTATCCATCTTCGCTTACAAAATTGATAACTGTTTTTTTTTGAATGCTTAAATTTTGTTTCGATATTTTCAGAAAAGTAGGATAAATCTGAAGTACCTTAGTGAACGTGAACACTAGTAGGGACAACCAAATGTACTTTAATACAACATTACATGATGTCTTGATAAAATCTGAGATTCATACAGTAAATACTTCCTTTGTAAAATGTCTATTAATTGTGTCAGACTTTGTTGCTCTTTCGTTTCATTCTCTCTTCCATCACCCAATTCTTAAACCACTCTTTCTCTCACACATTTCCGCTCACTTGTCTCTCTTAAATTATATGAACTCTCCAAATTCTATTCAACTATTACGTAACCCACCCTATTTGTTTTTAATTCCATGACTCCTTCATTACCTCTAAATTTATCACACATTTGATCTTATCTGTCTTTGGACCCCACTCAACTATTACACCACCTACCCTTTATGCTTCCTTCATTCTAATACCTAATAACCTCTGACCTTTCCTTGCACATACATATATATATATATATATAGTTATCATTGATAACCTTTTGTCATCCCAATCCTTTACATTCATTTATGTCAATTGTTCCTTGCTATTTATTACCCCAATGCTAAAACTCTAATACATATTTGGTTGTAAGCAGCTGATGAGAAACCACGAAATATAATGAATTCATATTATTCTGCATCAATATTTGTTCTATCTTTATTTAAACTCATAAAGAGAACTAACTACATGAAATATTCTCATTCTCTTCTCTTCGATTTTCTCAACATTCTGACGCCAGGAGTTCCACCTTCGATTGGTGATATATACTACTTATACCTGTCGACACCACTAGCACACACCACAGTGCTTTTTTCATTTTATTGATTATCTTGAAAGATTTTCAAATATCACCGTAAACCTATAAATACATAACCACTTGAATATTTGTGTTTTTTCCGGTTATTTCACAATTATTATCTTTCATATGGCATATCTATACTTGTTTGACTTGTTATCAACGATTACTATTGTGGGAGGCTGAAGAGAATTTGCTATTTTGAAAGCAACTCATTTATTTAACATTTATTATCTATTTTATAGCTTCCCAAGTTACCATTTAATTTTGGTCGAAATATGAAATCAACATTTGAACAGAGTGGAAATGAAGTTCCGGAAAAAGTCAATAATACAAAAGAAGTCAGAGATGAATCGATTTCAGAAACTATAGGTAAAGAAAATAATGATTATACCTAAACACAATGGATACGCTTTGTATATTAATACTTCAATTAAACACTATTGACCTACATTGAAATTTACTGAAATTATAATTACGATTTAGGTTGCTTAAATTAGATTACATAAAAATTATCAGAAGGAGGTTTTGTTGAGATTTTAGTAATTTTATATAGTTGAGATCATGAGTCAATTGAAGCTAAACCACCATCGAAAACCTGGAAGCACTGGACGGCCGTTTCCTCCTACTATGGGACTCTTCAGCAGTGCGCATCCACGATCCCGCACTCGCGGGACTCGAGCGCAGAACCTACCAGTCTCGCGCCAGAGCACTTAACCGATAGACCACTGAGCCGGCTGGCATCCAACAGTGTTAATGTCTAACTTCAACCAATTCACAAAATTGAGCAACCATTCATCAATGTCTTCAGTGAGTTGATATTTCCTGGTTGAACTCCACTGGTTACTGCTTCTCACTAGAACTCCAGGAAATACCTCATGGAACTCTGGCGCGAGACTGGTAGGTCCTGGGTTCGGATCTCAGGAGGCGGGATCGTGGATGAGCACTGCTGAGGAGTCTCATAATAGAACGAAACAGCCGTCCAGCGCTTCCAGGTTTTCGATGGTGGTCTAGCTTCAATTGACTCATGATCTCAACTATATAAAATTACATAAAAGTTATTAAATAGCTGGCAAGTAACGATTGCTCATAAAAAGAAACCCTATCACCAATGAATGAAACCAATCTCTTGAATGAATTAAATAATATAAAGACAGAATAATTGATCAATAAAATAAAATTTCATATCACTAGAATTATATGTCAGCTATCATATAAGAAGGATTAAAGAGAAAAACATGAACATGTACCTAATGTAATCTTTGTTTTTTGCCTGTGATTACAATAATATCAGTTGTTGCTCCGAGTAAACAGCTCAAATTTGATCAAGATCTATATATATATTCTTCCAGTCTTATCACTGATTATTACGGATTACATAAGTTATTCAGTAATGTCAGTCTAGATAATTATAAGACATATGTTGATCACTTCAATCGATATAGTTGAACAATTGTTTACCTTTTTTGTGTCATTTTATACTTTAAAACAAAGTTGACTAAATTAGGCTAGTTTGTTTTACCAGAGTTTTGGTAAAAAATCATGACTGGGTTCAGTTAAATCATGTTCCGAGTGAGAGATAACTAGATAATCATTGTGTTATCGTAATTTGACTGAAGTTAAAATTTTGTTGACCATAGAATTCTGATTTTATGGTTTATAAGTAATCCTCTTTCTCCCTACTATAGTTACAGATTGTTGAAGTGTTCCAAATTCAGGTCATAACAGCTGTTCAGTGCTCTCTCTAGTTTGACTTAATTTGAAGATTATTTCTCCTCATCTTGTATTTATAAAGAATTTTTTTTCTTTTTTTACTACCAGATTGTAGAGGATTCTGTTCACCCAAGTTCAAGTTAAAACATAACAAAAATGATACATACAATAAAGAAGACGATCGTGAAGACGAAGATGACGATAATGATGATGATGAAATAGATGAAGAGACTGACAACACTGACAATAGTGATTGTATTGAGGATGAAACCGATATTGATTTAACTGATGATGATCCACCATCCGAAGATAATCAATCAAAGAACAGAATTTCAATGTTCTATCAAGAGTCGAAATTCCCTAGGTTTGGACGATCAATTCATCATAATGTAAATGAATCATTTATACGAAAACAAATTATGGCATCACAGTTATTTAAAACGTCCCCAGCATCAGAAGCACACTACAAACAATATTCACAATCAGAGCCTGATTTGTTTAATAAAATCCCAACATTACTATCGTTATCATCAACATCTTCATCTTTCAATGATTTATCAGGTAATCATTTTCATCAAGAGCAACAATCAAAAACGTTGTATAAACCACGGAAAAAATTAATGCGAGAATCATATCGAGCTATGAATGTGAGTGTTATCATACATTCAACATTATTTCTTTTCACCATTAATTAAGTAATTATCACTACTATTTAGACTGAACACTCGTTTTTTGAAGATTATGGGTACACATTTCACAGTAATACCAACCAGTACGAAACCTAGATTCACGGTTTTCTGCTAAATACCTTCAATCACCTAACAACTCAACGTAATTCACTTGGTGTCGAGTTACTTAGATTAGTGGTTACATTGCGACTTTATCAAAGTTGAAAGGACTAGAAAAATATGAAATAGGTCACTATTCAGCAATCAATTACTTGCGAATTACTCATTTGCCTTTAGGCAGTATTACTGAAAGAGCTCTATGGTTGATTTTTTTTTCTTAACAGTCACCAATATTATACGTGGATCTACAAGTTATCCAATGCCATACTCAGTGGTGTTTCAATAGAGCTTTTCTAATAACTTTTTTATTCATAAGTGGTAACTAGCAATTAACTTCGATCTGAGGTAGGGGAGGTGAAACTTTAAAACTGACTATCTAAACTAGGAAAGTAGTTTCATGTCATATCATGCTGTGATCTGGTTGTGAAGTTTGATTTACTACCCTCAGCTAGTAGTGTCCAGTTGAACTAACTGGATCAACACCGATGTCGAGTCCTTACTGAACTATTTATTCACTGCTACAGACCTGTTAGAGTGAGCTTGGAATTATCTTTTCTTGCTGAAATCTGATTCATGAACATTTCAAAGATAAACTGTCACTTTTTATTACCACAATGTCAATCAGTGAGATGCAACGTAGAACTTGGTACATGTGTACATCGGTTCAAGGTACCATACTCCATTAGTTCAGTAAGATGAAATATCTGCCTATTAAACTTGGCAACAAGGATAAGCTATTAAAGTATTTCGGTCAAGACTAGCGAATGAGTTTAAAATAATTGCTGACTGTTATTTAGAATTTAATAGGTGATTATTTATTTAATCACATACATATTGGTACAAAGGGTACCGGATACATATGCGCCACACAAAATAATGAGAATAGGAGGAGAAAGGGGGAAGATGCGTATATATAAAAGAAGGGGTAAAAAATAGAAGAATAATAATGATGGGGGGAACTGAAATGTACAACCAGAAGAACTCTTTTAGTTAAGAAAGTTATAACTACTCTTTATGAAGAAAGTAAAAGAAGGTTACAGCAAGCTCACCACTAGCTTCTATTCTGAGCTATATCTGATAACATCTCTCTTTTTCAGTGTACTTATAAGTAATGTCAAACACTGTAATCAACTATAAAGCTGATCTGTTCTATTTCGTCTTGTTTTTTTTTGTTGTAGAAATCTAAAATTTCATTAGAATTAAATCGATTTCCAAATCTTGAAGATAGTGAAAGTGAATCAATAATAGTCGCAACTATGATACCTCAAGTCTTTATACATGAAACAAATGAAAAACAAATAAATCTACAATCTATTACATTAGAACAATTATTATATGGAATTAAATTTAAAGGTTCTAATATTGGAAATATTAATAATCTTTATATTGAACAATATAACAATAATGAAAATGATCAACTAATCACTTTTGATTATCTTATTACTAATAATCATATTTATGAAAGATTAAAACAATTATTTAAAGAGTATACTCAAACAAACATTATGAAGTGTATATTATACTCAGAATATAGTAATAGTAATACTATTAATCCTATTATGATTTCATCTTCTAATATGACAATTCCATCTATGGATCAATCGGTTACTTATAAAGATAATGATCTATATGAATTACTTCAACATGTTTATTTACCAGAGATTGGGTTGTTGAAAAATCCAAAATTCACTATAAAATTACAACGTAAACAATGTTATTCAATTATTCAATTGAATCATATACGTCGTGAATTATTCAGGTCCAATAATAATAATAATGAAAGATTTCAATTGGAACAATTCAAGATGACCTATTCATCATTTATTTTATTTTAAACTTATCTAACAGATTAATTGTATATAGTATATACACAGATAGAGATGTTTGTTTTACATCTTTATGCATCTACTTACTTACTTACTACTTAATAAACTACTTAAATTACTTTAAAGAAGAGAAAAGAAGATACTTCTGTTTATCTATTTGTTTAAGTTACCTTATTGTAAGTGAACAAACAATCAATGAGTATGATTTTCTACCTTTTTTTTTCTCAATTTGTTTATACTCCTCTTGAACTGTGACTATTTTGCAATGTGCTCTAAGTTACTAAATTGGGTTTAGATATATATATGTTTAGATGATAATTGTATATCTACTTATGGCTTATTTCTAGTTCTTCAATATACGTTATGAATGTATCTGTGCTGTTTTCTTTTCCATCTATATATATATTCAGCTTCCTATTTTTTAATATACTGCTACTACTACAATATATGCATGATTGAGATCAGTTTGTCTAATATTTTTTTTATGCTTCTCTTCATGATAATTATCATCTCATTTTCCTGTGATCGATATGAATAGAAATTTTTTATTTTATTATTTATTTAAACACATAAATATTAGTACAAAGGGGCAACAGATATATATGCGCCTCACAAATCTCATTTGGTTTGTGTGAGGGCTGTGATACTGCCCAGGTGCCCAGACCGAAGCAGGCGGTTTTCTTAGGGGGCCACACTCGGAACCTTTGACATAAAGATCCGATCCACAAGGCAGTGAGGCAACGTAAGAAGATGCATTCCCATGATAGCCGGTGACCAACGATTGATTCATACGCCATTTGTTCCCTCAAAATACTGGAGTCCATGTGCACCATTGGTTTGGAATCAGGGTTTTCCAACTCCCCCAGGTGAACTTTCCGTGTCCACCAACCCGCTTAAAGCGCCGGACATTCGCTTTTTGTCCTCTCCATTTCGTAAACAAGTACAGATTTCTGCATCCGATTTTAGGTTACATTTATTTGATGATGACTAATAATACTACTAATCTGTCAAAGTGAAAGTAGTAGTCAATCAAGTCTTTAAACAATTCACTGACTAAAACTAACTAGAAACTAGTTAAAACAATAACCATAATTTTATTATCAAAATATTATTATATATAGGGTATACAAAATATTTTATATGAGTAAAAAACAAACCAACAAATATCAGAACAATCTTTAACAAAAAGTAAATGCAAAGTGTAGAGTACAGATAAAGATGAATATTGAATAGGGCAGACATTAAAGAGATGGGAATAATTAATCAGTTTATAGGATGTTTTGTGTATTTATTACGTGGAAATATTACAAAAAACAATCAAATGGGTAATATACATTCAACTGTAATCGGTTGTTGTTGTTGTTGTTTCTTTTTACGGAGAAGTTCCGTTAAATGCCAAATTGATTTATAACTATTATTAGATAACAAACAAACAATAATAACAACATCGTAATTGTCAGTTTGTTCATTATTATGAGTATTAAGGTGTTTTACTTATTTGTTTTTGATGATGACGACGATATATACAAGACAAGTAGATAAATATCCTTTCCATATGATTGAAGAGGACAGAGAATGAAACAGGTAGTGTATACATGAAACACAAAGATGATCATATAAAAATTATCCATGTGTTTGATCATCTTCAACAAAATCAAGTGCTTCACCTTTAGTTACGCATTCAATATGACTAACCTAAAAATGAATAACAAAACAAGAGTTATTTTATGGAATAAATGTATTGATAAACATTATCAACAATGTCACGGCAACTCAGATTCGTAAATCAAGATTTTAATAATCTGTCTACCAAAACAACCATAGGATGGATTTTCTGACGTCCTATTGTGAGTAACAATAGTAGGTGAAATTCATCTATCTTAAGAGTAAGACCTGTAATGATCAATGACAATGAATGACAGTCGGGTTAAGTCATACAAACTAAGTGAAGTTAGATATGTGGACAATTGGATGTGACCAACTCAATGTTCTAGAAGCAGTGGGTACAGTGAGTTCTAGGTTCAATCTCGGGAGGGGTTGATAGTGTAAACCACTGAGTATTGACATCTAAGATTAAAACATTTATCTGGCGCTCCTTTGTTCTCAATATCTTTTCATTTAGGATCACTCTGTGATGTAAATCATCTTCAAATAAACGAAGTGACAAAATCAAAATGGGTACGTCGAACACAAAATAATGGTTAGAAACTGTGCACAGTTCTGTCCGTTGTTTTAAGCTGAGATAAGCGAAAACAAAATTAGACAATCATATCACAAAAAATACATTCACCATGTACTTCCTATAAATGGCTCACCAAGGTAGTACAGTTGACATTAAAACTTTACTGTCAAAAAGGATATCACATTTGCGTATATTTATAAAAAAAAATGAAAGATTTTGATATATGACAACTTTTCTTGTTCTAAGTGCTCATAGTTATTAAAATAAAAAAAAATATAGTTAACTGATATAATCAGTTTGTAAGTATTGCGAATTGTCATGAACCCAATACGACCCATTGATTTGGATAAGGCAAACAAACTAAGAGATCTCATGAGCCTGAGTAGTTACCCCACCTCAACAGAAGAGGTCTTCTTATTATATACTATTTTCGTAATTTATAACATTTTTTTAGATATGAGTGAATAGTTGGGAAAGGTGGAACACTTGGAACTATTCTAGAGCGGGTTAACTACGCATATTTTTTAAATGTGTATTTATTAAATATTTGGCTTATGGTATCTTTGTGATACTCCTATTTTAAGTTTTCATGACACTCGATAACTGTTCATATATGTTTTACGGAGAATTATTTATGCACTTACTACTAATACTACTCAATTTTGTATCACATATAATCTAGTTATGCACAAGTTGTAATTTCCTGGTTGCGGTACGTTGTGGTCGTGCAGTTAATTTATATAATTGTGTGAGGAAAAATACCAATAATATAAGGAAAATCGGTATGTTATCTTCGTGTTTTAATGTCAGTAGGGATAAGAGAGCTGTGTGGGTCAATAAGCGTTAAGATTACAGGCCGTTGTTGGTGACCAGCCGAGCTATTGGCTAAAGTAAAGGCCATTGGTCTGATCGACATAAAGTGAACCCCATTATAAATGGGCTCCATAAGTCGAGTGATTTTGATAGAGTTTTGTCTTCTGAGCTGGATGGTTTGGTGGTGGAGCTTTCAAAGTTCTTCTGAACGACATCATCAGCACGAACTTCGGGTAGAAGTTACAAATCTTCTCCACCATCTCGAGTGATTGTATTTAGTGGGTCACATAAACGGTAGAACTCATAATAAAATTACTAACATAACTTGACTAATAGTATATTTAAATAATTATAATTGGGATAAAAAATAAAATTAGAACTCCCAGTAACAAATAATCAACCTAATTTCATCTATTTATCTACTGAAAAATGACCATCAAAACGAATAACCAGATTAACATTGTAACATTCATTAAATACAAAATTGAAATTGAGTTTGTCATCAATATACGTGGAGAACTACGAAAGCCATCATCCAGAAGATATAGGTGTTTATTAAAAGTTGTCTACGCAAGATACTCAATGTCCGTTGGCCAAACACTATCAGCAACATTCTACTGCGAGAGAGAACAAACCAGATTCCAGCGGAGGAAGAAATCAGGAAGAAGTGCTGGAAGTGGATAGGGCGCACATCGAGGAAATCATCCAACTGCGTCACAAGACAAGCCCTCATATGGAGTCCTGAAGGCCAAAGGAGAAGAGGAAGACCAAAGAACACATTACGCCGAGAAATGGATACAGACATGAGAAGAATGAGCGAAAATTGAATAGAACTAGAAAGGCCCAGGACAGAGTGGGTTGGAGAATGCTGGTCGGCTGCCTATGCTCCATTGGAAGTAACAGGCGTAGGTAGGTAGCAGTAAGTAATGTCATCAATATTGTTATAAAACAAATAAAAATTAACACACTTGGATAATTTTAAAGACAAAAAAGCAACAACATTATTCAGCCCGTCGGTCATCTACAACGTAGGACCAGGAACATATATACACCGATCCAAGTTGCCATGCCGCATTTGCACAAAAAGATGAACACCAAATTTATAGAAACAGTTATTTCACTTACTTTATTACGGAATTTTACACCATAGAATTTTTCAGCTGATTCTAATAATTCAGGTCGAAATGTTGTAGTAATAAATTGTGCTTCCGATTTTAAATCTTTAATCATATCAGCAACAGCTTTACGATATTGTGCATCTAATGCGGCATCAATTTCATCAAACAAATAAAATGGTGCTGGATCACACTTTTGAATGGCAAAAATTAAAGTTAAAGCAACTAGTGATTTTTGTCCACCGGATAATTGATTCATATCACGCATATCAGCTGAATCACCAGTAAAACTAACACGTATACCAACTCCAATAAATCGTTCAACATCGGGAATAACACTACTATCAGCACCACCATCTTCATCACTACTACCTTCACCTTCTTGCTATTTAATTAATTAAGGAGAAATAACGGAAAAATGTTTTAAAAAACTGAAGGAATAACAGTCCATAACAGAGAAAACATAACAACACTGATCATTTTCCAATAAACAAGCGTTTAGCATTGTAAAGTTAAGAGGATAAAAAAAATACTGTTACCTTACACACTACTTAATATGATGTGATATTTATATGCAATCTAACTATACTACTTACAAATAATTATAAATTCATTGAGTAATTTTCTCTCTTGTGGCTTTAAAATTGGATTTCCTTACATTGATTTATGTAGTTACTACTTGGTTTATCCATATAAATTTCACTTTGTTTGCTTCCGGTCCGTACAACACTTCGGATTCAAGTATGTTATGTAAACCAAGTCTTATTTTTGTTATTATAGGACGTGGTGAGGGTGAGAACTGTTGAATTTTAAATTCCATATCAAGAAATGACTTCAGTTACACCAGTAAGTACTGGACAGCTGTTCCACCTTGGTATGGTACTCCTAAATAGATCTCATCCACGACTCAACAAGGCGTCGGACTCAGGATCTTAGCAAGCTGATTATAGTTTGGAATGTAAACAAATGGATTCCTAGCCAGGACTTGAAAGTTCACACTAGGCTAGGACGAAACAACCGCCTAATCTTTTTTGGTTTCCAATGATTATCTAACCAAAGTCAATCCGTGATGTGAAACTTGAATTTTATTGAACAATAACCCAGGTGATTCTGAAGATTAGAAAAACTGTCTGAAAGTCAACTTAGATATCATCAGTGAGAATACAGTTATCGATTCAGAAATTAGTTCGAATACATGTTATTAGTGATAAATAAAACAGTTTAAGTTACGAAGCTTAACTACACGATAATGAGCACTTACGCGGACACCTTTTTTCATTACCAATTCTGCACGACCTTCAGGTACAAGTCGTTTGAAAATATCTTGGAAATTTTTAGATACCTTTAAGTGTAGAAATAAAGAACAGCATGAAACATTAATAACTTACAGCTTGACAAAAAAACTGCCGGAAAAATTATTAACCTCATTACAAAAATATACGTTAACTATGAATACTTCTTCATTATGGTCTTTTTTTACACCACCACAATATAGTGATCTAATTGTGATCCAGATATATTATTTTTACAATCACCTCTTGAAAATCAGAAATCAAGAATTTTGAAAACTCGTGTCATATATTGATTGATCATTGAGTAGTGGCTAATTTCATATTTGCCTAGTCCTTAATGTTGATTGGATCCTATCAAATGATTCCCAATATGGCCACCAGTCTAAATGAATCGACATTGTAACCAATAAGTTAGGCAGTTGGAATTAGTCGGCAGGAAATCCTACGCTAGTTGACACTCATCTGTAAGGCATATGTGAGACCTTTAGGAGAATGATGCTTTCGTCACCCAGGTCATCCAGTTTCACAGCCTGATAGTTTAAGGCCGAATCGATTATTTCCAACTCCCTAACATCAAAATTTTTTTTATTGTGAACCGAGAGAAGTATAGGAAAGTATATCTCTATCTGATAGATAGACCACTCAATGGAATTGTAGTTGTCAATATTACTAGTAATTTATCCTGATAATAGATAATAGCCTCCATCTTGTTAAACATTAAATTATAGAGACTGACCAGTTGCAGTCCTAAACATCAATGGGAAGATTCAAACAAACAATACTAAATGAATTTAAACTTCACCCCATCGCACAAGCAAGTGGCTATCATGACTCGGTAGCTGAGTGGATAACGTGATGGCGTTTGAAGCGAAAAGTACTGGGTTCGAGTCCCAGAGTGAACATCAACTCTGAGATGCAGGTACATCCAGCTGACAAGTCCCAAATAGGACGAAACGTGCGTCCTGGATTCCGCTTCTAGCCACTATCTATATTTGATTAAATTACTTAGATTAACTATTTAATAAATTATAAAACGGATGATACATTGATTCTGCTAAAATGGCAGAATGACATTAATATAGAATAGTAATTACATAAAGACTAAAAAAATCGAACAACCTCATCCACATACACAAAAACACTTTAACGAACCTGTTTAAATGTTAATTGAATAGCTTCATATTTTTGATGATCTAATGCATTCATTAAATCTTTAATTGCTTGACAACCTTTATCTAATTCTTCTTTACGTTTTAATAATTTCTCTTTCTCTTCTGAATGTGATACAAATTGATCTAATGCTTTTTTATTCACATGACTATAACGTTTTAATTCACGATTAGCTTTATCAAGAAGTTTGAATAGCTTAAATTCAAAGAGAACAAGAAATTTATAAGATACAATATTTGAAGATTTTAAAGTGGTAAGCAAACTATATATATACGGAAAGTCCACCTAGGGGAGTTGGGAAACCCTGATTCCAAACCAATGGTGTACATGGGCTCCAGTATCGTGAAGAAACAAATGGCGTATGAATCAATTGTTGGTCACCGGCCACCACGGGACTGCGTCTCCTTGCGATGCTCCACTACCTTGTGGATCAGATCTTAAGGTTAAAGGCTTCGGGTGTGGCCCTCTAAGAAAACCACCTGTTTCGGTCTGGGCACCCGGGCAGTATCACAGCCCTCACACAAATCAAATAAGATTTGTGTGGTGCATATGTATTTGGTGCCTCTTTGTACCAATATTTATGTGTTCAAATAAATAAATAATAACTATTTTCATGACTAACAATACAATTTTCGTGTAGTTATTACAAACGAATACAATATATTTTATATAGTTGAAATCATGAGTCAATTAAAGCTAGACCACCATGGAAAACCTGTACGCACTGGACGGCCATTTCGTCCTATTGTGGGACTCCTCAATTGACTAGCAATTTCAACTATATAAAATTACTAAAATCTCCACAAAACCCCCTCCTGAGAATATAATATGTGCGAATTCTTGACTATTCACAATTCAGTTTAATGACTAATCAACGTCACATAACGGTTGTTTTTTTTCTTGTGTCTCTTGTTTTACAAAAATATGAAGATGGTTTGTAACTAAGAGAAGCTGCTTTAAAGTAATGAGAATATTACCAACTCATCATAGTTTCGTAAACCATTTGTGTAACAGTGGAAGCTATCACTTAAATGATATTTCACATTTTATAAGATCATAATATTTAAACCCGACACATTTTGATATAGGTGGTTACTTCCACTACTACATCAATAGATAGGTGATTATTATAGATTATATTGCGAACTGACTTTAGACAACTATTGGAAATCAAGAAACATGGGACAGCTATTTCGTTCTAAAACAGCATTCTTCAGTAGTGAACATACAAGATCTCACTGAGTATCGAATCCAAAACCTTTAAGTCTCGGTCTCGCAGAGAGTACCTAACCTTTGAACTATCGAGTCGACATCCAGTAGTTTGCATTTTTCCAACACCATTAGTGAGTAATTGACTCACAATCGACATGGTTGGATTTCACTGGTCAAAACTTTGCATTAGAACTAGAAATTCGAGGTACTGTTTCAATACAACTAAACCAAAGTGAAATAAATACTTGTTTTCTTTTAATTCGAAAATGTTGCCAAGTTTAAACAGTACGAGTATCTGAAGTAGCAAAAATTATGTTCGTAATCTCATTCAGAACATTTTAGTTTTAAAACTTCCTTTGCTGAGGTTTCATTCTTTGAGCTGGATGGTTGATAAGACAAGCTATCAGTCATATGCGGAGAAATTCGAATGGCTAACATCTCTGCCTAAAGTTTGTGTTGATGTCGTTCAGAAAAAACAATGAAAGCTTCAAAATTAAACCATCTAGCTCAGAAAACGAAGCTACATTAAACGACTTCCTATCATACTCTTTGAAGTACAAAAATTAATTATATCGCCTAAATACTAATCACTCTACATATATAAACGTTAGTATACAACTTTTTCATACTCTACATATATAGGGAATCAAATAATGTGAGAAAATAAAACGTACATTCATCCAATGAGACATTCTAAAATATTATTAATATCTCCGATATGGAATAAACAGTTCAAACAAATTCATTCATGAGATTCATACGACTTAAAAGGTAACCAAGTAGTCTCACTAACTCTCAAACACAATTATATATATAGTTGTATTAAAGCAGTGATGCAGTAGTTAAAGTGTTCGACTTTCAGCCACTATATCGCAGTTTCGAACCCAGCCCCACCTATTTTGGTTTCAGTAGTCGGGTATCAACACTACACTTCACACTTGGAGTGTGCCTTCAATGAGGTAACATTAATAATGAGTTAGTTTGATTATCGAGCAATTTCATAAATATCTATATACATATATATACATACTTGTTTCATGTTTTTATCTTGAAATTTATCAAATGTATTTGCTGGCAAAGAACCTAAATCACGAATTTTCTTCATATTTTCTTCTTTCTAAAAAAATGAAACAGAATATAGAAATAGTCATTCATTTGTTTTTTGGTTTAGGGAAAAGAAAATCGAAAAATTATTCAATGTTTTAAATAATTAACTTTAAAGAAAGAAACATTTCAAAGATATGTTAAACCTGTAATAGATATCAGCCCCCAAAATGCCCTGGTACGGCCGAGAGTGGGGAGAGTCCGCTCTCCCTCTTGAAATGCTCGCATGGCTACGCTTATACAACCTCTGCCAAGGAAGTTCTACTCACTGCCATCTCGTGGCTGGGGTGTTGTTCACGAAATTGAGAGGACGAAAAGCGAATGTCTGGCGCTTTAAACGGGTTGGTGGACACGGAAAGTTCACCCAGGGGAATCAGATCTTTAGGTCAAAGGCTCCCGGTGTGGCCCCTTAAGAAAACCACCCGCTTCAGTTTGGGCACCTAGGCAATATCACAGCCCCCACACAAATTTAATGAGATTTGTGTGGCGCATATGTATTTGGTGCTTCCTTGTACCAATATTTATGTGTATAAAGAAATAAATAAATATATGTAATAGGTATGAATAGTGGTATTGTCATAGTGATAAGTAAGTTATAATTAAGATTCAATAAGGCAGAGTTTTATCTTCTTTTTTTCTATTTTCCCCTATTTGTTGAGTTGAACTATTATTATTATTATTATTATTATGTTAATGATAATTGATATGTCTTGTTGATTGAATGCTATACTCGGATCCTAAGCTAGTCTCGTAACCCCCAAGCTAGAACTACAAAGCGACTTGAACATGAGAGAAATGGCACAAAATATGTGGGAAGCACTTTACTCCAAAGGTTCCTTTATGTACAGAAAATATAGGGTTTTTATAGTATTTTAGAAGTCCTTGGGTTTTCCTGAAAATTCTAGAATACTACTAAACATAGTAGCAGTGTAGTAATCAGCCAATCAGAACCTCTACATGTGACTTTTCATTTTCGCGATATTTCTAGCAAAACTTCTAATCAAACGCTGGTCGGATAAAATGCTCCTTAATGTCTTCCTGAGCGTGTCATGTCTATTGCGAGAAATTTTCAGGATCATCCCAACAATAATCAACTAATTTTTACGACATGAAAGGTTTCAAACTGGATTATTAAATTGTGGAAATGGAAGTATATACATGTTATAGAAATTGTTTATAATGTTGATCAATAACATAATCATAGATCAACTACTATCCTACTACAGATTAGTAACTTACTTTTATATAAGACAACGATTGTTTTCATGTTTAACTAAGTGAATGAATTGAGGCTTAATGAAATATCTTAAATGAAATGAACTTTTAAGAATTTTTTTAAGACGGATATAAAAATAAATTCACTTAATATTGTTGGTTTGAAACTTCTAATTGATGTTTAGGACTGAAACTGTCAGTTTCTAATTGACATATGTGCATACTGTGCATATTGCCTCGATACAGCCTTAATTCACAAGCATTTTAAGCAAAGATTGCTTATGAACTAAGGTTACATCGAGGAGATACGCACAGTATGTACATATGCCAATTAG
>NC_031497.1:21215772-21229873 GCF_000237925.1 Schistosoma mansoni
CAGTTGGAATTAGTCGGCAGGAAATCCTACGCTAGTTGACACTCATCTGTAAGGCATATGTGAGACCTTTAGGAGAATGATGCTTTCGTCACCCAGGTCATCCAGTTTCACAGCCTGATAGTTTAAGGCCGAATCGATTATTTCCAACTCCCTAACATCAAAATTTTTTTTATTGTGAACCGAGAGAAGTATAGGAAAGTATATCTCTATCTGATAGATAGACCACTCAATGGAATTGTAGTTGTCAATATTACTAGTAATTTATCCTGATAATAGATAATAGCCTCCATCTTGTTAAACATTAAATTATAGAGACTGACCAGTTGCAGTCCTAAACATCAATGGGAAGATTCAAACAAACAATACTAAATGAATTTAAACTTCACCCCATCGCACAAGCAAGTGGCTATCAGGACTCAGTGACCGAGTGGATAACGCGATGGCGTTTGAAGCGAAATGTACTGGGTTCGAGTCCCAGAGTGAACATCAACTCTGAGATGCAGGTACATCCAGCTGACGAATCCCAAATAGGACGAAACGCGCGTCCTGGATTCCACTGCTAGACACTATCCATCTTTCCTTATAATTTAACTATGGTTAAAATTATTTAACAAGTGAAAATCTTAGTTGTAACAAATAATCATAATGTGAATATACTTTTTTTAATAATTGACTTTGTTTTGATTGCATTTTTTCTAAATTCTGTTGATCATCTTGTATACGTTCAGCGTATTCTTTTTCTTCTTGTTTTTTACGTTCCATTTCTGATTCCAATTGACGTTGTTCATGTAATAGAGCAGATAAACGTGTTTCTACTTCATCTACTGTACGCTGAGCACCTTCAATAAGACGTTCAACCTAGACAAACAATGTCAACAGGATGAAGAATAAGGTTTTAAAAAAGTAACAGTTATGCTTTTGTAATAAATGTTTGCTTTCTGATCAGGGTAACGAGGATGTCAGGCTTGTATTAGCGGAGAGCATGTATATAAAATGTCACAAGTAGTAAGTAATGAGTTTGAGTTCTAGTGTGAGCATCAAAACTGGCATAAATGTAGTTTGAGCTTACGAGTCCTAAACAGTATGAAATGAACGTCCTGAAACTTGTCCAATATCACTTACACCAGAAGCTAGCTAATCGTCTCCTTACAATAATATTGTAGTTTGATTCGACCATTAAATCGTTAATTTAAGCAAAATCCTTCATCAAGTACGATGTTGAGATGATTATCTATTGGTTTGCCTCCCAATCAAGAAAACCTGGTTACAATATCTCATTCAATTCTATCAAATAATCCCACAATATTTATAGAAAGTATTTCGTTAGAATAATTCAGCTGTTCGTACTACTCATCATTTATTATATCCGAGTTGCAAACCATCGAATCAACGATGAAGATAACGAGAAAACATAGTTTCTGATGCCAGTTACTTCTTGAATGGATTTTATCGACTAGTCTATCAATACATAGAGGACTGTTAGTGGAAGTCTAGTTAATTATTAGTACTTCGATTATGGAGCTTAGGTCGATGCTGATACTTCAGTAATTCTAGAAAAATACAAATAAAATAAACTTTTCGAACCGAAAGTTGGAGAACAAACTACCAGCACTACATTGAAATAATAAATCTATATCTACGAAGCACAGAACGCACCAACAGAGACTGCGGAATATTACACTCAAAGACAGCTTTTGAAAATCACTTATTCAGTGAGTTAAGATCATTAACAGAGACAATAATAAAAAACATGAAATATTATTAAAAGTATTTTTAATGAATGACCAAAAGAGCAATAAATTACCTCGCGCAATTCTTCTTCTGATTCAGTTAAACGATCTTGTAAATCTTGTTCTGAAGCTTCAGCTACCTCAGATTCTAATTGTTCTTGTTTTCTTAATAAATTATGTTCTAGTTGAGTTTCCTTTTCATTCTTTTCAGTTTCTAGTGTAATTCTTTTTCTAAGACCGAGGGGAGGGATGGAAGAGAAGAAAATTATTCACCCAACACATTAGGAAAAATATAATCAGTAAACTTAAACAGAATATTTCTCTTATTAACTTATCATTAAAATGAATAGACATTATCCTATTCTATACACTTTTAACCAATGCAGAGTATTAATTCCATACATAATTTTATAGTCGATATGATTTATTGGAGATCATAAATAAGTTCTGGGATGATTCTTTGGATTGCGTTAATAAGAGATAACATGTGTGAGTACGTCGAAACACTGGAGAGTAGCTAAAATTATTGTTGTTACATAGTCCCACTTAGTTTGTGATTTGGAATCGCTATTCTGAGTTCCCTTCATCTCCATTATTACGTTATTCCTTATCTACACTTTCTAACTCCTGTACTGCACTTGACCTATAACATATGAAAACGAGAGTGCGCTGAGAACAAGAAATATTACAGGGAACTGAGACAACATCGTACAGTAATAGAAACGTCAAAGTTTACATCGAATTTCCATGAGAAACTTCTTGATTCGTTCGCTAGAGCTGCTTGGTTGAAATAGACTAATCAGAATATTCAAATTTGGGCTTACATTGAGCATCTAATCGTTATCACTTTATCCTACTAACGTAAACTAGTCCTAGTGAGAAAGAGGTATTGGTTTTTCTCTTGGTTCAGACTTTTTGAAACAAAATACAGCTACAATTTGAAATACAATTTCAGGATTCATTACTGCCTAAAGCGAAAATTAAAAAACAGCATCAAATGAGGCTGGTTTCCATTTGTTTCAAATAGTCAGTAGAATGCATAATCAAGAGTTTTGGGTACAAAGTACAAAGCTTCTCAATTATGTTCATGATATACATGTTTCGCTCTTTTTACAACCCGCTATCATGAAACAAGAAGTGCTCCACCTAGTGCAACAGTTACTTTTCTTGACAATAGAAATCACTAATGTAATCCTTTTAAGTCCATGTAACATTAAGAGGTTACCCAAAATATTTATAAGTATTTATATATAATCACGATGATAGACATCTGGAAAATCGCTGTATTTCCAAATTTATGATTAGATCC
The DNA here is from genome assembly GCF_000237925.1 of Schistosoma mansoni. Lineage (NCBI taxonomy): Eukaryota > Metazoa > Platyhelminthes > Trematoda > Strigeidida > Schistosomatidae > Schistosoma > Schistosoma mansoni. Next base: position 21,218,812 of record NC_031497.1, read on the forward strand.
TCAGAAAATGCCATATTACATACAAATAAAAATTTTCATTATACACTACTTTAAATGACGTCAGCAATGAATGAAATGAGAATGTCTATATGACAATACTTATTGTAAGAACCAATGATATTTAAGGTTCTTCCAAGTGGGAGATACAAACTGAATGTGAAAGTGGGATGTTTCGGCGCGAAAACGAGAAATCTAAATTTCCAAAGAAAATTACAAAACTGAGACTTTTACTAAGCGATTTCTGTGGATCTAGCATCCCTAACAGAACCAAATGAATAATTTTATTTATTCAAACTAATCAATGTAAAATATGTACACACGTAACTTACTTATAAGCATCTTTCGCTTCTCTGGTTAGTTCTTGAATTTTATCATTTAAACGATCAACTTCACGTTGCTCCTGAACTGATAACTGGCTTAATAAATCCGTTCCTAATTCAACCTAGAAGCAAAAAAACGAGATTTTTTGATTAATTTAGACTTTTAGTCAATAGAATAAACCACTCAAATATTCAACTGACCACTTTGAGTACATTTTAAAATGTATGCATAATTCTAGACAGAAAAGTAGGATTAGATTTCCCTCCCCAAATTCTAAGCTTCTGAATTCCTGATAAATTTTTTTATCTCACGAATTTATATTTTCTTCTCCAATCGTATCTTTGATGCCTAATCTTTCGTACTACGACAGATACTGTTACTAATTCTACGACTTTAAGATTTACTTTGACAGTTTCATCTCGTTGTGCTAATAAGTTACGGCAACTTGAGCCGATGTACATACATACCAGGTTCTACGCTGAGTTTGACCGACTGACTAACTCTGACAACATCACTGTGAAAAACGGATTAGCTGCTCGAATTCTACCAGAAAAAATAATACCGGTTAATACTGATCAATGTCAGTCAGTCACAACGTAGAACTTCGTACGTACGTACGCACATCAGTTCGAGTTACCATACCACATTAGCACAGAGATGCAGTTTCGATTCAAATCCCATAGTGGTAGAAGTAGTAAGAATACAAGCATTAATGTGAAAGATTAGGGTTTGAAGATATTGGTTCATCACGATAGGCAAGCCCGACCACCATGTCAAGGTAGCAGCAACGGTCGAGTTATTACATAAGTACGCTAACATTAACAAAATAATATCAAACTAACTTTATAAGATTCCATTGTATATTTCATTTGATCTAAGTCATGACGTAAAGATGATAATTTGTATTCTTTCTGTGGTTTAGTTTCTTGTTTACCACGTAATTCTTCCTTCCACATATGAATATCTTTTTTTAACTTATCAAATGTCATTCTAAAATATATTTTAAAAAAAACAAACAACGAATACAGTAAAGACAGAAAAATAAACTTACAATAAGACCTTATTTTCAAGCAAAAACATTCTAATTACATCAATTTCAAAATATCTTCTATACGTACGAACTTCAACTGTTTGAACATATTCAGTAAAGTACCCTAACCTTTCAACTACAACAGTCAGTAATGAGTTATATCTAGGAGAATTAAAGGATCAATTGATTTATAAGTTGCTCCTTTAGAAATTAAATTAATCACCACATCCGATTCATTTATATCTACCAATACAGAGATAATTATTTCAGTTGAATTGTTCTTGATAAATAATAATCATTTCTTCCTTAATATTTAGCAAAATGAAAGTATGAAAACCTGGTTTAATTTATTTCTATTCCAGAATACAGTAGACTTTTTTTCTCTTGATTAGAAATATTCAATTTTGATCCGTTAGCAGTATTTACATGTCCGGAATTCTAACATAATTATATTTCATAAAACTACTAGATTACGGTAGCTCCAGCATCAACGCAAACATATCGGATGAGTTTGATAGATGGATTACTCTTTCCTCGGTCCTTGGTAGAGCCATTTGACGAGCAATACTGTTGTTCAATTTCAACACTGTGTATCACAAATGTTTGCGGTGCTTGATTTTTCTTCTTGCATTTACCGCTACATTGAGTTACTCTCAATTATCTGGGATTTCAGTTTGTTTAGACAGTTAAAGTAAGTAGTCTCTAGATATCTGGTTATTATCCAAATCTCCTCTATAACACGTGCGATGTCATTTGTGCATTGATGAACCTTTATATTTGATCTCACCATTCAAACTGTAAAATAGTTGGAAGGATATGTATTGATAAATACCACTCTTATCTAACCTATTAGTTTTTGAATAATAATCCCAATTCAGTAAAATATCGAGTCGCATCATAAATACGTAGGCAATGACTAGCCATAATTCTTCTCAACCAGAAACCACGCAAGATTTGAGAGGTAATTCTCTAATTTCTAGTGAGAAACTGTAGCTATTATAGTCCAATGATATCGGAAGAGCGGCAGCTACCCACTAATTCCAGTGAAGGATATTTGAGCAACATCAAAAATTGGTCGAAATTGGAAATATAAACCAATGGATTACGACTCAGTGGTCTAAAGATGAAGAGCTGACCAATAAACATGTAGGTTCCGAGTTCGACATCCAATCGGGGTAGCGGTTGCGCACTGCCAATGATTTCTATACCAACACGAAACAGCGGTCTGATGCTTATTAATTTTTAGTGGTCATCTAACTAAGGTTCACTTCGTAATCTAAACTATAAAATTCGACGATTTCCACAGATTTCTTGCATTAATATGATTTAATTTTATCAAAACCCTAGGCGTGCATAAATGAATCTGAAATATTAAATGATCATAGAAACCTCTAGCGTCTGATAGCTTGAGATAAATGCTTATATACTCCAGGAGTTCTTATAACAAAACGATAGTAAACAGTTTTTTATAATAGATTAGACAAACGTCAAAACTTTGCCAAGTAACTCATTTATCACGTAAGTAGTCCACAAAAAGGTTACGTTTCAATTAATAGACGAATAACTTCGAAAATCTTTTTTGACAACCTTTCATCACAAAGCCAAATATTGAAAAAAGCAAAAATTCAGAGACGACTTATTCTTGATAAACACCACTGTCTTGTTATTAGATTTCCGTTACTTATTCAGTAATGTAGACAAAGAGCAAATAATGTAAACTCCTTCCTATACTACATTATTATTTCCATTGCTTGGGTGCAGAATTGAGGTATACTCCATTTTAATGAACACCTTCAGTCACAAGAGATATTTAAAACGATTTAAGTCTAATTTACCCAAACCTTATCAATGAAATATCGAATACAATAATAAAAATAATAACAATAATTTATGTACAAATAAAGACAGGTAGTTTTTTATAAACTCACTCATGTTTTGATCTTACTGTATCCTTACGTTGTACATCATCAATGATACGGTTAATTTGTGCATCAACTTGTTCTTTACGTTTAGCATTATTCTCACGAACATTTTCTGTTTCTTGAATTTCAATTTCAGTTTTTTGTTTACGTTTCTGTAATTCTAAACGTGATAATCGACTGTCATAATATCCTCCGGTAAGTGTACCTTTACGTGATACTTGATCACCTGTCCGTGTAAAAAAAATAAATAGACGTCAAGTTTTAACCAACTTCTTTTCATCATAATAGTTTGGTAGTTCAAGTTATAATAATAACAATAATAATAATAAGTAATGCAGTTAAAAAGATCAAAAAGGATACGAATATAATGGTCCCTATTGTAATTAACAAACGAGCACACAAGTGAAACAGTTTCAGTTACATCACTAAACATTATAGTAAATCTTATAATACTAGGCATTATTATATACATTACAAATACACAAAAAATATAAAGTGAATGATAGCGTAACTTATTTATCAGGTACAGATTTATGCACTTGGATTTGATGGCCAAAGCAAAGTAACTGGAACAGAGTTCCAACCTGAAACCTATTGAATGAAAACTAAATGCTTAAACTTTGTTTCAAGTAGGGCATTGAGAGGAGATTGTTGAATTAATGGTTCTATATCACGACCTAACTTTATTTAAACCACAACTGAAAACCTGTGAGCACTTGACAGCTTTTTCATCTTCATGTACCGAATTGAATGAGGTTATACATGTAAACCACTGATTGACATTTTAGTGATCTGAAAGTTAGGTGTTTACCCTGAGGTCTGAAGGACCTAGGGTTCTAACTCTGGTAAGATTATGTGTGAGCACTGCTAGAGAGTCCCATGCTAGAAGAAAACATCTACCTTTTGTTTTCTGGTTCACAACGGTTGTCAAACTAACGTCAATCCATAATTTAAAATTACAAACAATAACATTGAAACTTCTGGATTATAAGTGCATTTAAAAAAACTCGGCCAATACAAGGTGTTATCGTTATGCCCCGATAACAATAGTGAATGGTAACTTTGGGATCCATTTATGAACCAATATTATGCATATATTTTTATCGCATAATTGCTAAATAACTAAACTATTCATATTCATGTTTCCCTTATTATAAGCTTTATCTTGACTTATGGACTATCATTATACGATTTACCATTCTTGAGTTATACCCAGTCTATTAATTACTGCCTCCCACATTCACAGCCACATTTGGCTAAATCTTGTACAAATGTTACTTTCTATTTTATTGGTACGATGTGTTCAGTTTGTTTGGTATATAGACCCAGTATGTTTGAGAATAATGATTTATATTGCAGAGGCTGTTATTGGTGTTCTGGACTTAACTGGCTGGGCTAGGCAGAAGCAGGACCGATAAGCACTCTAAACTGCTCGTACGGTTTTCGTGTGTCACTGTTCCAATCGATAATTCGCTGCTCTCTGATTGACGGTCTTATCACGTCATACGTTAACAAGGCATCTACTCGGCCACAAGTTATAACAGTTATAAAATAAAAAATTAACATAAACCGTGTTCAGAAATGATTGACACCAGATAATGCAATCTTACCATCAAGTGTAATACAATCAAAATTTTTTGTTCGAGCCAATTGAGTTGCAATTTCAATACTACGACAAATTAATGTTTTCCCAAAAATATGTAACATTACACCACGAAATTTTTCATCAAAATTTAAACGAGATATCATTGGAATTGCATCCTGAAATTATGGTTTGTTTATTATTAAAAAAAAAGAATAACAACCAATTATTCTGTATACTGTAAAACATTCTTGAAGAAATTAACTAACTTACGGAGTGGCTTACTCTCTACTAGTACTATTTTTAAGAGTTTAGTCATCATTATAATAAGAAATATTTAACATAAACATCTACTGAAAATCTTGTATAAAACAGTTATTTACAATGCACAATTATTATTATTATTTAAACATATAAATATTGGTACAAAGGGACACCAGATATATAGGCGCCACACAAATCTCTTAGGAAAAGACGTTGGAAGTGGATCGGACATACATTAAGGAAATCACCAATGTGCATCACGAGGCAATGCCTAACTTGGAATCCTGAAGGGAAGCGGAAAAGAGGAAGGCCAAATAACACATTATGCCGGGAAATAGAAGCAGATATGAAAAGGATGAATGTTAAGTGGAAAGAACTGGAAAGGATTGCCCAGAACAGAGTTGGATGGAGAATGCTAGTGAGCGGCCTATGCTCCTCCACGAGGGGTAACAGGCGTAAGTTAAGTAAGTTAAGTACACAAATCCCACTTGATTTGTGTGAGGGCTATGATACTGCCCAGGTGCCCAAACTGAAGTAGATGGTTTTCTTAGGGGGTTACACCGGGAGCTTTTGACCTAAAGGTTTGAACCACAAGGCAGTGGAGCATCGTGAGGAGATGCAGTCCCATGGTAGCCAGTGACCAATAACTGGTTCATACGCCATTTGTTCTCTCAGTATACTGGAGCCCATGTACACCATTGGTTTGGAATCAGGGTTTTGTAACTCCCCTAGGTGAATTTTCCGTGCCCACTAACCCGGTTAAAGCTCCGGGCATTCGCTTTTCGTCCTCGCAAAATCATATGCTAACTTACAGGCGCGATCGAATAATTATAACGGAGTATGTGGTCAATACAGTTAGTTATGAGTGGCTAAGTATAGTGTAGGTTTATATGTGCTAAAGATGTTACTATGTTCAGCATATTTATTTACAAGCGATAAATTATAGTGTCACTTAACCAATTGAAATGTTATAATTTAGCGGTGATTGGTCTATTTCAATAGATGTTTTCTGGTAGGTAATTTGAAATTTTCGTGTAACTAAATGCTGTAAATGATAAAGTTTCTAGTTGAAATTATACACTAAATACTATGACATTCTGATAGAGCGAATGATTTAAAGTATATTTCTCTCTCTGCAGTACACTATGCTAATACAATAAATATGATGATAGGACTGGTCTGGGTGACCGAGTTTATAATGCCGTTAGATTGGACACCCTAAACGGCACACAATACAGAGAATAGATCACTTTATATCAGATATACGATTCATAACCAAGAATAGAGAACCAGAGTAACGTTAGACAAGACTTTATTCCACATAATCACAAGCAGTCAATCTCAGTGGGTTCGTAGTAGAAATCAATAAGATGAAAGGAAATTACATATTTAGTAGTCAGTAAGTTGAGTGCTTGTTTGTCCAGACTCAGTGACAAATCCCATTTAATTTCATTATCACACATCATAATCATATTTATTCATTGGTAAATCTGATAAGCTTTAATTTCTTTTAAAACTTTTTCTAATATAGATCGAAATGAATCGTTCTTTTTTTAAAAAGTGATTGATTTAACTGACTCGTAAAAGTCCAAAGTTTGAACCAAGTCAATAGTTAGACAATAAATTAAACAACTTAACAGATAAGAAGGATACTTATGACGAAATTCGACAATCACTTACTACAATGTAGCGCATCAGGAACTTGAATAATTCTTAGTCGTTATGTAAGTGTCTATCGCAATCAATTTGGCATATCATATACATTTTAGTCATCCTAGTTCTACTTATTCTCATTAATATTAAAAACTGGTTTTTAATGTTCAATTTCTTGCCCACTACTCAATGTAAGAGGACTGACCATCATGAAATAAATATAATTCACAAAATACTGACGTATTTTAGCTATAACGTCTAAATTCTCTCGTCAATATATTTTACGTCCGATTAACGGGTTATGCATTCGGTTTATAAAAACAACAATCAGTCTAAAAATAGACAAAACCTTGGAGAGGTTAACAAATTACATGTAATAGTATCAACAGGTTTATTAATTACAAAACGTCGTTTTAAATTTGTTTATTTTTTTATTATACACCATACACTGATAACCGGTAGAAAGTGGTAATATATATATTTTAGTATTTCTACGGTCTATGCATTGTAATGCACAAATAGGTTTTCTGCAGCGAGCTAATCATCGAATTTGTTTACTCATCAATTTCAGTGAGTTTAATCTCTTCTGCTCGTAATTGTTCTTAACCCTTTTCAGATTTAACTCTTTAGTGTTCTCTTATGTTTGAAATTTTATGTTGGTTGGCTAGCCTATTCTCAAAAGCGGGATAATCCATTTGTTCCCTCTATAATCAATACCCTGCTATTCTTGGTGTTCTTAGTACATCTTGTAACTTTACTCATGTCCATTTACTTGAAATACATGGAGAAACAATCATGAATCAGAATGCGATACTCACTTATGGTTCTACATTAACGAGGATTTGACTAGAAGAAAAACAGTAGTACTGTTGACATAATAACATTTAAGTAGATGAGTATTCATTAAATATTCCATAGGATCACCCTGAAAATAAGTACTGCAAATCTCTCATTGTATAATTTGAAGATTAACGATGACAAATGTGGAACGGTGAGATAACAGTTAAAGCATATATAACATCGACCAGAATATGTTTCGGCTGCCTGAATAACATTATAGAAAAAGACAAAGAGAATGGAAAATACAAATAACTTACATTTGTCTCTGGATATGAAGATTCTTGTACACATAAACGATTAATTGGAAGAAAATTAACTTCACCAGGAAGATTATGTTTATTAATTTCTGCAATCATACGAATAACCAATTTATCATTCTGAACAACATGATAAAATAGACGTGAACCAGCTGTAACTTCTACACTAGTATAAAATGTTTCTGGACAATCAATTAATTCTATTAATGTTCCATGATAACCTTGTACAATATCACAATCTGGGCCATAACGATCACGAAATATTTCAACAACCTATAAATAGTTAAGTAAAAATATATGAGTATGTCATGGATCTTAAAAATAAATGCTAAAAGTTAACAATAATAGATATTAATCAACATATGATGACTAGTGACTGGCTACATGAGGTATTTCCTGGAGTTCTAGTGGGAAGCAGTGACCAGTGGAAATCAACCAGGTCTGTTGTGAGATAGTCACTCACTGAAGACAATGGTGGATGTGTCACTCAATTTCGTGGATTGGTTGAAGTTAGACATTAACACTGTTGGATGCCGGCTCAGTGGTCTAGTGGTTAAGCGCTCGCGCGCGAAACTGATAGGTCATGGGTTCGAATCTCGCGAGGCGGGATCGTGGATGCGCACTGCTGAAGAGTCCCACAATAGGACAAAACGGCTGTTCAGTGCTTCCAGGTTTTCCATGGTGGTCTAGCTTCAACTGACTCATGATCTCAACTATTGAAATAATAGAAATATTGGCTGTCCCCAGATATTTGCAAATCATGAAGAGTCAAAGTTGGAAAGTGTGAAAAACAATCTTAAAATATTGGTAACAGAAAAGTATTTGCACCGGTTACTCAAAATCTGACATTAATCTCTTTTCTGTCAATAACATCGAAAAAAACATCATACCAAGAACAATACATTTTTAGAGGCTTCCCTATTTGTAACCGAACAACAATTACAAGTAACTTATACAAAATTCCATGATTATAGCAAATATTGAGTAATTCAAACCTAAGTTTGAGTTACAAACCATGCAATGAAAAATATGACAATTGCTCACTTTACGAACAGAATCCAAACCATTCAAAATTCCTTTGCCTGTAATCGATCGTAAATTATGTTCAGTACGGGCCAACTCATCACGTAAATTGTTCAGTTCGTGAGCTATTCTAGTTTCTTCTCGATAAACAGTTTGTCTATCTGTTTGAATTTCATCTTTTTCACGACGAAGTCTACGTTGTTCCTCAGATACCTTAGAAGTGGAAAAAAAACGCAATACTGACATTCACCAGTTGTTAGTAAAAATGAAACATGAACAGAAAACAGAAGAGTGGATAGAGAGAAAAAACGTTGCTTAAAATTATCGTAACACTTGAATTAGCAACAACTAAATTCACCTTTTGAAAAGGGGAAAAAAAGTAGAACACAAAAATAATAAAGATACCCTTCTTTTGATGTTGTTGAGTTCACTATGAATTAAGCGTTGAGGATGTTGCCCAAAACAAAAACGAAAGCTCCACAATTACACCATCCAACTCAGAGAACTCAACAACACCAAAAGCATCTACCTGAGCTATAAAACTTCTCCATCATTTCAAAATATACTTTCATTTACAAATGACCAGATCTCCCTCCACACAAATAGCTTGTAAAACTTATTTCATAAATTAGTATTTTAACTATTAAATTTATTTATAGTATCTTTCTTTTGTTTTTACCATTGTCAAAGACAATCTAATTCATTGGTACCAGAAGCCTATTTTATTAATTTGTAGTGAACAAAACACGACTGGAGACAATCGAATGTATTTAAGCACAAATTACAGACTATCTCACTAAATTTTGATAACCATACAGCAAGCAGTTAATTTGCAAAATACCAAGCAATTGTCTCAATCTTAACTGTTCCTTCTGCAAGTATCAGTCCGTCTTCTCTGATTTCATTGTTCATGCATTTTCGTACCGATTGCGCTTCATTCCTGTTCTTTCCTTATCGATCTTCTGCCAAAATACATTCTATGTCTGACCATCGACAGATACTACTTATATGGATATAAGTAGACCATACGACAGTTTCACAACTTTAAACAACTTAGTAAAGATACAAAACAGCTTTAGGACTAATACATTTAATTAGTAACAGTAGTATAGATTGATTTTTATTAACTTACCGTTTCTAATTCTTTTCGAACACATGTCATATTTTCTTCAGCTACTTCTAAATCTTGTTGTAGTTTTTCCCGTCTTTCATCATCACGTTTAATTTCTTCGGTTAATTTATTGATAGTATTTTCTTTATCTTTTATAGCTTTTGATAAACTTTTCATTTGATCTTTAATCCATTCATCACGTTGACTACGAGATTGAAATTGATTGACTCTTCCTTGTTTAGCAAATAACTCCTTTCTAAAGGGGATATATACAATAAAAATATTTATAATGTAACTTGTTATCTATTTATACCAATTAAGATATATTGAATAGAGTTGAGATCACGAGTCAATTGAAGCTAAACCACCATGGAAAATCTGGAAGCACTGGATGGCCGTCTCGTCCTATTATGGGACTCCTCAGCAGTGCGCATCCACGATCCCGACTCGAGAGATTCGAACCCAGGACCTACCAGTCTCGCGCCAAAGCACTTAACCGATAGACCACTGAGCCGGTATCCAACGGTGTTAATGTCTAACTTCAACCGATCCACGAAATTGAGCAACCATTCAGTGCTTCCAGGTTTTCGATGGTGGTCTAGCTTCAATTGACTCATGATCTCAACCCTATAAAATTACTAAAATCTCCACCAAACCCCTTCTGATATATTGAATAGGAAAAGAATACGACAAATAAAAGTGAAACCTTATTGGATTTTCTTTGCAACATTTTTTTTCTAAATACGATATAAAATATGTATAATAAAGATATTTTTGTTATACTTCAATGAGTAGAAAAGTTGTATTTCTGACGTTTCGTGACTTGATGTAAGTCACTTCTTCAAAGTAAATGAATAACCGAAGAAGTGGCTTACATTAAGTCACGAAACGTCAGAAATACTATTTTTCTACTCATTGGGACATAACAAAAAGTGTATTTATAATTAATTTTCTATCTATTGCTCAATTTATTTGAAACTTTCAAGTCCAAACTTGGTATTTAGTTTTAATGATTGATATTATTATTATGTCATGGTTGTAAACGTCTCTGAAAAGAAT
>NC_031497.1:21230073-21255896 GCF_000237925.1 Schistosoma mansoni
CGGTCACAAGTTATAACAATGGACACTAAAAAGTTTGGAATCTACATTGAAACCTTTTTTGGAAAATTGGTTATGAATGTATGGGAATCTAAAGAAAAATTAACCTGGGATTATTTAACCATCTAACATAGTATCGATTACTACATAGTAATTAATCAATGTACACACCTCTATATAAAATATTGAACACAACATGTAATCAATTGATGTTAGATATATACATCATTGGATTCCAGTTCAATAGTTTAGTTTGTGTTAGAAATCAAGAATCCTGAGTTCGACTCCCGGGCGGTTAGTTCATGGGTGTGCACTCCTGAAGAGTTTTATACAAGGACGAAATATCTGAAATGTGCACATGCAATCGCTGCATTTTCACATGCACCATCACAAATGCCACATCACAAATGCCACATTCAATTCATACTCCATCCTTTCAACCATGCATTGCGTCCTCATCACCACCACCACCACCACCACCACAGTTTGCATTATCAATTCACACATACAATTGCAAATTCAGCAGACAATTCATTCAACACAATATTCTTCCTTCACATATATCTGTGTTTCAATGTGATGGGAATATGTTTGAGTTGAACATGATTTAGTAATTGTGATGTGCGTGATGATGCATGTGACAGGTTTGCAGTTGACGTGGATGGTGACTGTTTTGATGAGAATTGTGAGGCGGTTGTGGAGATGAGAGGTGCTGCGTACCTGTGCATTGTGGCTGGTTGGTGTTGTTGTGATGATGTTAGTGTGAGTGTTTGTGGTGGCAATGCTGTTCACACGTGGATTGAGGAGGCAGTGAGCAAACGCGACGATGCATTTGAGTGTGTGGTTGTGCTGGACAAATGTGCACATGCAATCGCTGCATTTTCACATGCACCATCACAAATGCCACATTCAATTCATACTCCATCCTTTCAACCATAATTAATTTTCTATCTATTGCTCAATTTATTTGAAACTTTCAAGTCCAAACTTGGTATTTAGTTTTAATGATTGATATTATTATTATGTCATGGTTGTAAACGTCTCTGAAAAGAATTCATGAAATTAAGATGAATTCATATTATTCCCGTACGAATGTTATTTGTGTTCATGTTATTTATGTTTACTCACCTACGATGTTCAGCATCACTAAGTGCATTCGCTAATTCATCTTCAAACTGTTTAGCCTTTTTATACTGAGGTCTCAATTCAGCTAGCCGACGTTCAACTTGGTTTATTTGTTCTCTAACACGACTTAATTCTTCAGATGCTCGCTCACGCGCAGATTTACCACCTCGAAGAGTTGCTGAATAATCAGCTATAGTAAGTTGAAGTTGCTCACGACGTTGAAGAACATCACTTACAGATGCTTGGACTTGCTCGACTTCATCTTGCATCTGAGCTTCTTTTAATCTGTTGTCTCTCAGATCCCTTTCTAGTTTCTAAAAAGAAATAAATAGAATCAGCATATTCGATTATAATGAATATATGGTAATAACAATTATAACACAACACAGTAATTACATCCAATTTTGACCTCTAGGTTTTGAACCACAACTATTGAGTTGGGATTACAGATACTACTTAAATGTCTTGACCGAAGTAGGAAGAGTGGAGTTTAAGCCTGCAACATAGAAGTCTGAAAACAAGCGCTCAAACCACTAAGCTATAGGTCGATAAACTGGAAAACATACATCGACTAACCACATATATGTGAAGATAAATAAAGTAGCATTCATGTAATGAAATGTTATTTGGTAATAGCACTAATGATATACAGCATATCACCTTAACAACATACAAAACGAGTAATGAAAATGGAAATGCTAACCACAAGAATATATTGATAAATTTGCGGAAGTGAAATGAGTAGCATCTAGTTTCTTAGTCTTAAGTAGACTTTCAAATGGACAGATCACATTTAAGCGCTTGCATTGTAAAACAAAGAGTATGCAGTGAAAAACTCACCAGCTTAAGTTATTACAATCTCAAGGAATATTAGGTGACATTAAAACATAGATGTATTCCAGAGAAAACAAAACGAGTACTAGGTATAAACAAATACAGAATATAGATTGTGAATAAGTGTGTCTTTAGAAGCAAACCTAGGGATAATTACCTGCTTCGGTTTGGGCACCCGGGAAGTATCACAGCCCACACACAAATGACATGAAATGACGCACTACACTAATTACACTGCTCTCGTTCCTAATAGAAGAAAGACAATTTACATTATTATTATTATTATTACTATTATTATTATTATTACTATTATTTACTACGTCGCTTTTTCACTCCCTTTATTCCCAAATCGTGTATCCTTCCTTTCCAACTTATGCAGTAGCTCGCCCATGGTGGAAACTCTGTCCTATCTAAACGATCTCCAGTCACTGTCTGGTTGAAAGTGAATGCTTCCACCGATTATGAATACTGAAGCAGTCTTTCTGAAACCACGTACGCCGTTCAAGCTGGCTTCCTTCAACGTTCGCACACTAATGCATATCAGACAACAGATAGGGCTGGCTATGTCTTTGGAAGGTCTTAATGTTGATGTTTGTTGTCTATCCGAGACCCGTATTCAAGACTCTAGTGAAGTACTACAAATTCGCTCTCCATCTGTCGCTTCGAAAAGCTTGTTTCACGTGCGCTTATCCGGGGACTCTGTGGCATCTTCGTCTGGTCTTGCAGGCGTTGGTGTCGCACTAAGCGCTAGGGCTGAGGCAGCACTAATCGATTGGATCCCCATTAACAGTCGGTTATGTGCTGTTAGATTAGAAAGTTCCATCAAAGTGAGAAGAAATCGGCGTGAGAATCGGTGTCTTTTCGTTATCTCCGCCTATGCCCCGACAGATTGCAGCCCGGATGCAATCAAGGATGAGTTTTACCACCAGTTAACAGTTCTTCTCCAGAAAGCGCGTTTGACAGATATTGTAGTATTAGCCGGAGACTTGAATGCTCAGGTCGGGCGTCTAGGCACAGAAGAGAGTCGTTTAGGTGGCCGATGGGGACTTGTTGGTCGCAGGACAGATAACGGGGACCGTTTGCTGCAACTGTACACAGACCACAACCTGTTTCTGGCCAGCACTAACTTCCGGCACAGTCATCGCCGGTGTGCTACCTGGCGTCCTCCCTCTGCATCTCAAGCCTGGACTCAGATTGATCACATCGCGATCAGCTACCGCTGGCGTGGTTGTGTACAAGACTGCCGCTCCTTTTGGAGTACCTATCTGGAGTCTGATCATGCCCTGGTCTGCGCCAATCTCACCTTACTTTTCAGTGGCCGAAGGATTGACCACCACCAACGGATCGATGTTAGTAAACTGGCTGCAACATCTGTTGCAAGTAAGTATCGAGCGGAGCTAGCCTCTAGGCTAGCTACCATCCCATCGAAAAGTATAGGTGAGCATTGGTTGCATCTTCACGACGCCATGAAAATGGCGAGTAAAGCCGCTTGCGGCTTCGCGAAACGTCCCGCTTACAAGCACTGGGTTTCTTCTGGCTCCTCACAACTGATGGAAGCCCGTCGGTCTACTCCGGGTGACCGTGAGTATGACCACAAACGAAGGCTGTTACGTAATGAAATCGGGCAAAGCTTGCGTAAGGACCGAGAAGCCTGGTGGTCGGAGCGTGCTAATGAGATGGAAGCAGCAGCTGCATCTGGTAACTGCCGGAAGCTCTTCCAACTCATCCGAGCCACTGGCAGCAAGAAGTCTGGTGTGAGTGAAACAATCTACGAGTATGATGGGATGCCAATCACTAACATCTCTCGACGTCTTGGACGATGGGCGGAATTTTTCGAAGGGCAGTTCAACTGGCCTGCTGCTCCGGCAACATCAACCAGTTTGTCCTGCCCCCCATGGCCGGTGACGACTGATCCACCAAACGAGGCGGAAGTCCGCAAGGAACTCCAACTCTTGAAACGTTACAAATCACCGGGCCCAGATGACTTACCTCCGGCTCTTTTTAAAGATGGTGGTGACTTTCTGGCTAAGGAACTGACTGTGTTGTTTGCAAAGGTTTGGGAGCAAGAAAGTGTTCCAACATCATGGAATGAGTCAATAGTCGTCCCTATCTTTAAAAAGGGTTCACGTTGTTCCTGTAACAACTATCGGGGGATAAGTCTACTTCCGATTGCGTCCAAACTATTGGCTTCTGTCATTCTTCGTAGGTTGTTTAAAACCCGAGAACGATTGACTCGCGAGGAGCAGGCTGGTTTTCGTTCTGGTCGAGGATGCATTCATCACATCTCCACCCTCCGCCAAATGTTAGAACACCGTCATACTTATCGCAGGCCAACAATCGTAGCGTTTCTTGATATCAGGGCTGCCTTCGGTTCGTTGGACAGGACTGTTCTCTGGGATTGTCTATTGAAGAAGGGTGTGCCTGAGAAGTTCACTAACATCTTAAAGGCCCTGTATACGAACACCTCAGGCAGAGTGAGGGCATACAACCACCTTTCTCCCTTGTTCCATTCGAGCAGTGGGGTTAGGCAGGGTTGCCCAATCTCACCATTCCTCTTCAACTTTGCCATCGACGACATCCTGGAAACAGCTCTGATGGATGTAAGTAATGGCGGTGTGGATATGTTGCCTGGAGAACGACTTCTCGACCTTGAGTATGCGGATGATATTGTCTTACTGTGCGATAATGCCCAAGGCATGCAATCCGCACTTAATCAGTTGGCAATCAGTGTCCGCAGGTACGGCATGTGCTTTGCACCCTCCAAGTGCAAAGTACTCCTACAAGACTGGCAGGATTCTCATCCTGTACTCGCCCTGGATGGTGAGCAGATTGAAGTAGTTGAGAAGTTCGTGTATCTAGGTAGCTACATAAGTGCTGGTGGGGGCGTGAGTGATGAGATTGATGCACGTATAATGAAAGCCAGAGCGGCTTATGCCAATCTGGGCCATTTTTGGCGCCTTCGTGATGTTAGTCTGGCTGTAAAAGGTCGGATCTACAACGCGTCGGTGAGAGCAGTTTTGCTCTATGCTTGTGAAACCTGGCCTCTCCGAGTTGAGGATGTTAGACGTCTCTCTGTGTTCGATCATCGTTGTCTCCGAAGGATTGCTGACATCCAGTGGCAACACCATGTTAGTAATGCAGAGGTTCGGCATCGTGTGTTCGGGCGCAGAGACAATAATTCAATTGGTGTCACCATCTTGAAACACCGACTTCGGTGGCTTGGACATGTTTTACGAATGTCGTCCCAGAGACTTCCACGCCGTGCATTATTTGCCGACTCTGGGACTGGTTGGAAAAAGCGGGGAGGAGGTCAGTGTATGACATGGTGTCGTGGCATGAAAGAAAGCTGCAAAGGGCTAGCTTCTGTTGGTCCTTCACTACTCCCTGGTTGGGGTCCGAGAGATGGTGCAACACTGTGGCTAGAGACGTTATCAGATATGGCTCAGAATAGAAGCCAGTGGCGATCCTGCTGCAACCTTCTTTTACTTTCTACATAAAGAGTGGTTCTAACTTTCTTAACTGAAAGAGTCTTCTGGTTGTACATTTCAGTCCGCCTTATCTTTTCATCCCTTCTCTTCCTACTTTCATTATTTTGTGTGGCGCATATGTATCTGGTGCCCTTTTGTACCAATATATATGTGTTTAAATAAATAAATAAAATAGGGATAATTGATTACTTCTACTCAATGATTAATTCCTTAACAAAGGTTCTTGGTGATAATTAGATCTCTACTTTATACCACAAACTAACTTCATTTGGATAATCATTGAAAACTATGGAGCAGTTGACGGTTGTTTCGTTTTAGTGTACGACTCCACAGCAATGCCCAACCATAATAAAACAAAACAAATATACGATCATCCCTGCTTTTCAACATTTATCTAGGTAAACTCAGTCCACAATGTAAGACTGAAAATGAATTCCTTACCAGAAACTCACCTCTGATATATTTTCTTTCTTTCGGTTCAAAATTAATGTCCATAGATATTCTAAATATGCCTACTGGGAGATTTTAACCCGACTGAGTATGGTGCAGAAACAGGTGTTATAACACATCGAATCTAGCACATACCCCAATTATTTCGTTATATTCATAATCACACTGAAGTAATCCCATTTCCTCATTAGAATTTAATGTATAGTCTGAGACAATCTACTTAGTGAAGAACCTATCGATGCATGTAAATAATTTGAAACAAACACTAAGACTAATTTTTTGATTTTTAGTCGATCAATACATGAATACATATTATTTCATGCTTTGATTGTTGCCCGATGACTAGAAGCATCAGGTAATTAAGAGTATCCTATTCTAAACACTTTAAAATAAAAGAAGTTTGACTGGTTAACTACAAATCGGTTAGTTCATGCTTATCTAGAGAATAAATTAAAATGAATAACATTAGTTTATATTAAAAACGGAATATAAAACGCCATCTACCTCTATAGCATCTGCACAGTCTTTAGCAGCTCGCCGAATTTCAGCTGTACTTTCACTGCTTTGTTCCCGACGAGTTTGTATTTCTTCCAATTTTTTTCGAGTTTCTTTTAACTCTCTATCGTATATGGTAAATTCTAACGCACGCCTGTCCCTATCCCAATGTTGATATTCTTTTAATTCTTTTGTTTCATTTTCAAGCGTTCGTAATCGATCTTCGATGCTATTAAGGAGTTCGGATATCTGTTCTCGTTTGGCTTCTATCATAAGAAAATCATTTGTACTTTACTGGTAATTAATTTTGATACGAAATAGTTAATAAAAAGATAAGATATAAAACTAAGCAAGAGAATGTGTTTGAAATTAATTCCTTATAATGATTAAATATTGATTGAAGTTGTGTTTTTTCGAAGCTGACCTAATTTAGTCCTTTCTATTAGTGAAAAAGCAATATAACTGAAGATTATGTTAATCTATGAATAACGCTGTAATCCCATGATAGTGATACGGTTAGTTGTATACTAATACATTTGAATAAAAAATTGGCAGTTTTCGGACTCACTGAATCTTCTAACATTGCTCCACTGACTTGTGGATTAGACCTTAAGGTCAAAGGCTCCGGATGTGGCCCCCTAAGAAAACGACCTGCTTCAGTTTGGGTACCCGGGCAGTATGACAGCCCCCACACAAACCAAATAATGATTACTACTGGAAAAATTATTCTTGCTTCAACTCGCATGCAGACAAATCCCGCTCACAATCATTTGATAACGTTCGCTTTTATTTCTATCATACTACGTCATTTATGTATTCCCTTTTATTTTCACTTTGTGTATTCTTATTTTTCAACTTATACAGCAGCTCGCCTATGGTAGAAACACTGTCATATCTAAACGATCTCAAGTCACTGACTAGTCGAAAGTTGAATGCTACCACCGAATAAGAATACTGGAACAGTTTTTCTGAAACCAGGTATACCATTCAAATTGGCTTCCTCCACGTTCGCACACTAATGCAGATCGGACAACAGATAGGGCTGGCTATGTCTTTAGGAAGTCTTAATATCGACGTCTGTTGTCTATCCGAGACCCGCATTTAAGACTCTAGTGAAGTACTACAAATTCGATCTACTTCTGTTGCTTCGAAAAGCTTGTTTAACGTGCGTTTATCCGGAGACCATGTGACATCTTTGTTTGGTTTTGCTGGCGTCGATGTCAAACTAAGCGCTAGAGCTGAAGCAGCAATAATTGGTTGGATCCCCGTTAACAATCGGTTATTTGCTGTTAGGTTGAAAGGTCCACCAAGATGGGAACAAATCAGTGTGAAAAAGGTGTCTTTTCGTCATCTCTGCCTACGCTCTGTCAGATTGCAGCCCGAATGCGACTAAGAATGAGTTTTACCATCAATTAACTGTTCTCCTAATAAAAATGCGTTTGACAGATATTGTAGTACTAGCCGGAGACTTAAATGCTCAGAACGGGCGTCTAGGCACAGAAGAGTCGTTTAGGTGGCCAAAGGGGACTTGTTGGTCACAGGTCAGATAACGGGGACCGTCTACTGCAACTGTGCGCAAACTACACCTGTTTCTGACTAGCACTAACTACCGGCAAAGTCATCAC
Source organism: Schistosoma mansoni (assembly GCF_000237925.1). Taxonomy (NCBI): domain Eukaryota; kingdom Metazoa; phylum Platyhelminthes; class Trematoda; order Strigeidida; family Schistosomatidae; genus Schistosoma; species Schistosoma mansoni. The sequence goes on from NC_031497.1 coordinate 21,238,088, forward strand.
CAGTGTGCTACCTGGCGCCCTACCTCTGCATCTGAAACTTGACATACGATTGATCACATCGTGGTCAGCTACCACTGACGCGGTTGTATACAAGACTTCCGCACCTTTTAGAATACCTGTCTGGACTCTGATCACCACCTTGTTTGCGCTAATTTTACCTTACGTTTCAGTGGCCGACAAATTCTTATTCCTAAACGGATCGATGTCAGTAAATCGGTCGCGGCTTCTGTTGCAACTAAGCATTAAACTGAGCTGGGTTAAGGCTAGCTACCATTCCACCGGAAAGTATATATCACCATTGGTTGCAATTGAATGAAGCCATGAAAATAGCGAGTAAAATCGATTGCGGAGTTCACCCTTACTCTTTGTTGACGCCGAAATAGGAAGTCTTTTATCCACATCAATAGATCGCCTTCAATCCCGACATTCCTTAGCTTATATAGTAGTCGGTTGTGCGGAACTTTGTCGAAAGCTTTGCTGAAATCGATGTAAGCTACGTCTATAGGTAACTTTTGGTCCTTAAGAGCGCACCAGCTTTCACGAGCGACTAATAAGTTTGTGAGACAAGAGTAACCTGTTCTAAAGCCATGCTGCTTTTCGGAGAGGATCCGGTTTTCATCGAGATACTTTAACAGCTCCTTCCGAATAATCTTTTCTAAGATTTTGACAACCACACTAGTTAGGCTAGTGGGTCGGTAATTCTCAGGCTTATGTTTTGTACCTGTTTTGAAGACAGGACTTACTATGGCGTTTTTCCAGTCTTTTGGTGGACGACCCTGGATTACGGATAGATTAAAACATATACTTAAAGGGTTTGCAACAAAGTTAGCTAGTTCCTTTAGTAACCTAGGATTTAGTTCATCGGGTCCAGTGGATTTACCTATGTCAAGCTTAATTAGCAGACCAAAGACATGGAGTTCTTTAATGGTCATGCTGTCCAGTGTTTGTGTGGGGGGATTTTCATGGACTGGTGAGAAGGGTGTTTCTATGGTATATACATTGCTAAAGTATTTAGAGAATACTTGGGCTTTGCCAAAGTCGTCCCCCACTAGTGATGAGGCAGTACTGTCTCCCCATAGTGAAGGAACATTTCTTATTCTTTTTGTCTTTTGGTTTATATACGAATACAAGCGTTTAGGGCATTCTATGGATTCCTTAACGATTTTTTCTTCGTACAGCTTTCTGGCCTTACGGAGGGTCGAGGCACAGGTATTTCGAGCCTTTTGATACTGAGATTTTGCCTCATCAGTCCCCAGTAACCTAAATCTATCCCACATTTTCCTTCTTTTACGGAGAAGGATGTGAACCTCTCTACTGAACCACGGTGGGGGGTTTCTCGGCCCCTTAGGTGTAGTCCAAAAGATGTGGGGGGCGGTGACTTTGAAGTCTAAATTCCGGAATACGTCCCAAGCCGTTTCGATTGATGACTCTGGGTTTATTGTCCAATCTACTGATGATGCTGATTTCATGATGTCTGGTATGTTTTACTTTCCAGGCGTTGGGTCTGGATTGAGCTGAGGCGTGCTCGTGATCGACAGTTATATGGAAGTCAAAGCTTAAAACTGCATGATCACTTTTGCCTAGGGGTGGCATGTAATCCAGGTTTGCAACGTCATCCTCATAATGAGTCAATATAAGATCTAGTAAGGATGATGCAGAGCCCGGGTCGTACCTAGTTGCTTCCTTCACGTGTTGCACTAGGGCACATGTGATTACCGCATCAACTAGTTCCTGTTCGAAGGAATTATCTGACGATTCAGTCCGCAGATTTCCCCAGTCCACCATGGGTGGAATAAAGTCCCCTAGGATTAGACATCGATCACTTCGTGACAAAGTGTTGAGACTGCTTAGCAGGACCTCGTTTACCTCACAGCTTGAACTGCGATAGATCAAACTAAGCAGTAACTCTTGTCCCTTGCATTTCAGACGGCAGCTAACTAATTCATACGTCCCACTCTCATGGGATATACTGTCGACAATGGTGAATGGAATAGCATTCCTAATGAATAGAGCTACTCCCCCTTCTTTACGCGTTTGTATTCTATCGGCCCTTACTAATGTAAAACCCTCGAAATCAAGTTCCCTACTATCTATAGACGGCATCAGTCACGTTTCTGTGACTGCGATTATGTCTGACCTAGTTGAGTCAATCTGTACACCTAGTTCCGGTAGCTTATTTAGTAAGCTCCGGGCGTTGGTATAACAGATCCGAAGCCTATTTAGGTGGCCTCGTGCTTCACCCAGAGTGGCTTCGGCATCATCCTCTGTCGAAGCCTGACGACCCGAAAATTTACAATTTTCAGGTCTTTTTCGCCAGCGTCTAATCTGAGCTGTAGTTCTTTTTCGGCTTCCTGTCTTTTTACACGGTCCGCCAGCGGTAAGTCCTTACGGAGAAAAACTCCTTTAATTTGTGTCTATTTTGTAAGATTAAGTCGCGTTCGTTTGGGGATTTGAAAACGAATTTGAGTAGTCTAGATTGATTTGGCTTCAGATGCGCTAGGTTTCCTAGTCTATACACCTTTAGCAAGGTGACTCCGGAGATGTTTTGGGGCATAGCTTGGTTGAGTAGTTGTTTTATCAACACAATGTCGTGCTCAAAACGAGCTTTCGGTTCTGAGCTGTCACTCTCCTTGACTCCATGGAGAATGACTGATCTGTCGTTGTGATCAGACGTCGGCTTTACGACCTTTTTGGTGCGGGTAGGATTTCCTTTAACGTCATTTTGTCGTTTTTTCTTACGACCCGTACCCAATCGTCGACGTTCTTTGGAGAAGTAACCACAGTCGCGTCAGGCGTACTATGGGATTCCGGAGAGTTGAGGACGACTTGTGAGGTTGGGTCGTCCTTCGCGCTGGAAACTGACCGAGCCTTGCGGTTTCGGCTTCCGGGAGTTCCCTTCTGGGTATCATTTTGGATACGGGAGACGGAAGAGACTTTTTTCGCGAGTTTCTAGTTGGGACAGACCTCTTTGGAGTCTGTCCTTCCTCCTTTGGACGATGTGGGTCAGCATTTTTTGGACTCACTTGTGCCTGCCTTACATCAATCTGCGTGTCGACAGATCGAGTTCTGACCGACGTGTCCCGACCGCGCTTGCCGAGACACTTCTTCGCAGCAGTGATCATTGAGATGGTCTCGGTCAACAGGCTATTTGCGTCCAGACAACACTGTTGACATAGCCATATGCAGCCATGCTTACTTAACCGTTTGAAAGCGCCAGCGTTAGATTCGTGCAAATTTCTGAGACAACCTTTGCCTCATCTCACTGATGCGCTGTCAAGGGAAATCACATCTCGCGCGCTGGCAAAAGGGTTTGTTGCATCTTCCAGTCATTTTAGGATGAGAAAGTGAGTTTTGACTAAAATTAGAAAAAACTGTGAATCAGTCAGTCAGTCAGCGACAACGTAGGACCAGGCACATATATCCATCGGTCCAAGTTGCCATACCTCGTTAGCACAACAAGATGAACACCGGATTTATAGAAGCAATTAATTTAGTGGTGGTAGTATATAAGGAAAGGTTGTATAGAAGGATATAGTATAGGAAGGAAAAAATTTATGAAGCAATTTTAATCTCAAGGTTTAAGGGAAGATAAAGAGTGTATACACCTACGCCATTGTGATCGATTCTGAGTCATGTCACCCAGAGTCTCCAACCATTTATTACGATAGTCACTCACACCCCAACCAGGTAGTCTGCATCTGCCAACATGGCTCAGACTAGAAGTTAGTGACTTCAAGCACTGATGCCACGTTTTGGTTTGGCCGCCCCTAACTCCTTTCCAACCATCCCCTACACTAGTCAACATTGCGCGTCGTGGTAATCGGTGTTCAGGCATACGTAACACGTGGCCCAACCATCTCAGTCGATGAAGATTCATGACCTCATCAACTGATTTACCATCATTCCCTAATACCCTGCGTCTAACCTCACTATTACTTACCCGGTTATCCCAGCAGATGCGAGCAATATTTCTAAGGCATCTGTGGTCAAATACTAGTAACCTACGAGTATCTTCTACTCTTAATGGCCATGTTTCGCAGCCGTAAAGTAGAACAGAGCGAACTACTGCGCAGTATACTCGTCCCCTAATTGATAGACGGATATCTCGTCTTCGCCTTTGGTGACGTAAGTTGGCAAAAGTCGAACGAGCTTTTTGAATTCGTGCTGAGATTTCGTCACACCGACTCATTAGGGCTGATCAGACTTCCAAGATAAGTGAAGTTGTTCACGCGTTCGACTACTTCACTCCCTATCCTTAGTTCGGGTGTTGACGCAGGCCAGTCCTGGAGTAACAATTTACATTTGGATGGGGAGAAACGCATCCCAAACATCCTGGCATTATTACTGAGTTCCAACAGAAGACTCTGCATTTTGTCAGCGTTTTCACCAATTAGGACTATGTCATCTGTGTATTCTAAGTCGATAAGTGAACCTCCTGGTAGAAGATCAATTCCTGAAAATTCAGTCGAAGAGAGTGTTATTTCCAGTAACAGGTCTATAATGAGGTTAAACAAAAATGGGGATAGTGGACAGCCTTGACGGACACCACTTGAGGTTGTAAAATCATATGACAGTTCGCCATAAGCTCTCACTCGACTGCTTGTGTTCGAGTAAAGAGCCTTCACAAGGTTTATGTACTTCTCAGGTACACCTTTCAATGACAGACACTGACACAGAACCTCTCGGTCTACAGAGTCAAATGCTGCTTTCAGGTCAAGAAAAACTATCATTGTCGGACGCCGATAAGCATGTCTGTGCTCTAAAACTTGACGAATGGTGAATATGTGGTCGATACAGCCACGACCAGGTCTGAAGCCAGCCTGATTCTCTCGTGTTTGCAGTTCACGAGTCTTAGTTAGGCGCCTGATAATTATTGAGGCTAGTATTTTAGATACTATATTAGTCAGACTAATCCCTCTATGGTTATCACAGGATGATTTTGGCCCCTTCTTATATATTGGGACAATCAGTGATTGTGACCAGTCAGATGGGATTACGTCCGTTTCCCAGATTTTAGCCAGAATATTAGTTAACCTAATCGCTAAGATTGGACCACCATATTTAAAGACCTCTAGAGCCAATCCATCAGGACCAGCTGCTCTTCCTTGTTTCAGATCAGCTTTAAGCTTTTGAACTTCAAGTAGGGTCGGGGGGCCTACTTCAATGTTCCATTCAGGTTTTCTGGGAATAGTGGGTAGTTGTACAGTTGCTGAAGGCCATCTGAACTGCTCCTTAAAGTGTTCCGCCCATCGTTCTAAACGTTTGGGTTGAGAGCAGACAAGGGTTTCGTCTTTATAATAATAATAATAATAATAATTTATTCTCAAATAACAGATTGTTACATGAGGCATGCCGGTTTACAGGCAAGATCAAATTGTTAAAGAAGTTACAATTTTCAATGTTGAAAATTACTCAGCTGGGTTGATATTTCATAAGATATGAATGCAAATGGATTTCGTAAGAAACATATCAATATAAGTGTGGGCAAGGTATGAGTGGGTAAGGAACTGTATAAATGAATGTAGTTCAGAATGAAGTATGGGATTATGTGTAATTATAAAATAAAGTGCTGAAAACAGTATTCTGATACAAATGACTGTCTCCCTTTACTTTAGAAGCTGTTTGAACTCTTTTTTTTTGTTTTTAGATTTTATAGGGTATAGAGTGGGCTTCGTTTTTAGCCAATTGTCTAGTTTGCTTGTAATAGGATTACTCGGTAGAAAGTGGAACCAATTTAGCTTTTTTTTAGCATGATTTAAAGTGGTATTTTGCATGAATAATTTCGCATCAATACCGTTGGTTCGTGACATTCCACTAGACATAAGGAGCCGTAATTAATATGTTCTGCCCCACAGACACGGGTGGATTGAAGTTATCTCCCCACCATCATGTTTGCTGGTCAGTAACGCCACCCTCCCTCCTTTTATGATGTTAGGCTCTCTTACGTTTGTGGTCAGTATGAATATTGCTTTAATCAAGGACCATAGTTGGAATACACCGTCTCTACAAGTTCCATGTTACAAGCAAATCAGATGGTAATGGCATTTGTATTATGGGTTAGATATCCATTTAATATATCATACTACTATGAAGATAACTAATGGTGAAGGTTATAAGAGACAAGTAAGATTATATGTGGTTATGAGATGGTAAGGACTAATAGCAAACCAGAGGATATGAAAGAGAATATTGTAAAATTTTCAGGGTAAGGAAAACAAAACATTGAACAACTCACAAGAATTTAGGACATTTGAGCTTCCTTTGATCGGCCTTAGTTGGTCAGCATCCATAAGATTAGTGAGTTATCTGTCTACTTGTAATAAGAAAAATAAAAGGACATGACACTTAGGAAGAATAATTTGGATTTATCCATTAGAGAGATTCGGAAACCGAAAATGAGGGTTAGGAGCGGAAGGCCATGGTTAATAATCAATAAATAGTGGGGAAGGATAAAGCATGTTTTCTTTAGTTTTGCTATATTCATACTAACGACAATGGAGTTCGTTATATTCTTGTTCCGTCTAGATATTGGGCGGTCCATAATAAAGTGCCTCATTGGTAGGCGGGAGTTCAAGGAATAGTTGAAGTTCTTTAGAGTTTAGTAACAGGGTTATTAGCCTTTTAAATTTGGTGAAGGTGTCACAGTTACGGATAGGTATTGGCAACCTGTTCCACAATAAACTATACCGAACTGTAAAAAACCTACAACGCATTTGTTTTTGGTGTTTTTCGTTAAATAGTGTATATGCATTGTTTCTTAGTCTATAGGCTGGGTTATTGATCGTAGTTGGGCAGGAGGTTAGGAATGACAGTCCATTTATTGCTTTGTAGAGAAATATCAGACTGTTCCTTAACCTACGGTGCCATAAAGGTTCTAAAGAGAGGTGCTTACATCTACTTGTGTGATCAAGAGTGGTGTCACTTCCCAGCAGTTGGCGTGTAAAGCGTCTTTGAACATCTTCTACTCTTATTTTGTCAGTGGTATTCATATTAGAGAAGATAAAAGAGCAGTATTCTAAGGAAGGTCGTACACATATTTTGTAAAGGGTAAGCTTGGCATCTGTCGTAAGAAATTTTTCGTTATGAAGCCAATTGGACGTCTGGCTTTAGAAATAATAGAGGAGGTGTGTGCTTTAAAGTTTAGGCTTCCTGTGTAATTTATTCCTAGATCGTGTACTGAATTAAGTGTCTGGACTTTACTTTTATTTAAGTAAAGTTGGGGTTCATAGGGGTGCTTTCCAAAGTGCATGATCCCGCATTTGTGGAGATTAAATGGTAATTGCCACTTTTCGCTCCAGATAGTTAGGTTATTGAGATCATCTTGAATCAGGGGTACACTTTCACTTAGAGCCTCAGGCTTATAGCTGTATACTATTTTGAGATCATCAGCATATAAGTATGGTTTCCCAGATTTTATGATGTTACATATATCGTTTATATACATGAGAAACAAAACTGGGCCCAATACACTTCCCTGGATGACGCCACTAGTTATTGGTCTAGGTAATGAGAGACAGTCGTTGTACTTTACCATTTGTTTACGTCCCTTTAAGAATGAAACAAACCATGAATAGAGTGGGTTGTTGATTTCGAAGGACCGTAGTTTGGCTAGTAGCCGTTTGTGTGGAACCTTATCAAAAGCTTTCTTAAAGTCTAAAAATATGACTGATACAAGGAGTCCATTGTCTCGTTTCAGAGTTATATCATTCATGTAGTCCACTAGGCATGTATCACATGATCCGGACCTAAGAAATCCATGTTGGGAGACCGAGATGAGATTATTAGTAATTACATGTTGGACTAACGCCGCCTTAACTACTTTCTCCATCACTCTAGACACCACTAAAGTTATGTTTATGGGTCGGTAATTTTCAACATTTGCTTCAGGTCCTGTTTTAATTTTGGGAATGATGTGTGTAGTTTTCCAGGCAGTAGGGTAATGCGCTGTAGAGAGTGATATCGCAAATAGTTTGAGTAATAAAACACACATATCATCGCCTCCGCGTTTTAGCATGCTAGCCGGAATACCATCTGGTCCATCAGTGTAGGAGTGTTTCAGTGTACTAATTGCCTTAGAGATATTCTGTACATTGAAGTCTACGTTAGTAATCTCACAGGCAGATGCTGTGATAAGTTCTGAATCATTAAATGGTTTTTCATCCGTTAATGAGGAACAAAAGTGCTCATTAAATAGTTCCGTAACAAGTTTAGGATCTTCGTATACTTGTTTGTCTTTAACAAATATGTTTTCTCTCGACTTAGAACGTTTAAGTTTATTTCCGAGACTGTTTTGCTTACACTTGACTTCTTAATTCCGGTTTCTTTTATTAGTCTGAATAGTTGTCTGGTGTTGCCTACAGCCGCTGCCTTTTCCATCTCTTTTGCTTTCGTTGCCCACCACTGCCCACGATCGTTCTTTAGACTTTTAGTCAACCTACATTTGATTTGTTTACGCTCTTCGTCGTGTTCAGAGCCTGATGGGATGAATTTACGCAAATCCATCAGTGAAATACACTTAGAAGAAATCCACTGGTTTTTTGGAGCCCTATGGTTTAAATAACTAATAGATGTTACTGTTGTTTCCACAGCTGTTCGTGTGTCTTTCCAAGCAGCATCTGGGTCAGTCTCGTTTACAGAACTGCCTAGATGTGAACTCAGTTGTTTCTGGAATTCGCATTTGGCTTTCTCATCCTCCAGTTCAATCCTGATGGGTCTTCTTAGTGTACTTTTCCTGCGTCCATTGACGCGCAGACAAATGCGCGCTCGTATTAAATCGTGATCAGAGTCTAAACAAGTATTCCAATACGAGCGACAATCTTCTATTGAGCCTCTCCAACGATGACTGATGACAATATGGTCTATTTGAGTCCATCGTTGGTTTGGTGAAGGTGATCGCCATGTTCGACGATGTCTCTCCTTATGCTTAAAATTAGTGCTTGCTAAAAATAAACGATTTTCTGAGCATAGATGCAACAGACGATCACCATTATCGGTTCGTTGAGCCGGAATACTAAAACACCCACCTAAATGTCTTTCTGTTTGATTTAAGCTGCCTACCTGGGCATTAACGTCACCCGCTACGACTACTATGTCTGAGCGCTTAGCTTTCTGAAGAAGCTCAGAGAGTTTTCTGTATAAATCATCTTTTACTTCATCCGGGCTGCAGTCAGTGGGAGCGTGGGCAGAAACGACGAAAATGCAACGACGTGTGTCCCTATCCTTCCGAGTTCTTACGGAGCCATTTAACCGGACAGCGCACAGGCGACTGTTAACGGGGATCCATTCTAATAGTGCCTGTTCTGCCCTTGCACTTAGTGCTATGCCTACACCTGCAAGTCTACGAGGACTAGCCAACGGGTCGCCAGATACACGGAGGGTGTATTTCGTCGGCTGTCCATTTTGGCGAGGTGAGGTCAAGTGAATGACCACACTAGGACCCTGTATGCATGTTTCGGAGACACAGCATACATCAATGGTACGGGATTCTAGGGTCTTAGCCAAGGTGGCCTGTTGACCGATTTGACTTAAAGTACGTACGTTGAAGGCTCCAATGTGTAGTTTGGAGCGAGATTTTAGTAGACCTGGGACAGCGTTTCGCGCACTAGAATCGTTGGCCATGGTGACACTTGAGGAGGAAACCGGAAGAGGAAGTTTAGTGTTGAAGGTCAAGGTAGAAGGAATAGTAGGAATTGAAGGAGATCGATTATGAATACAGTGGTCTTGAATGCTGTTAGAGGTATGAGGGTAGTTATCACTTCCCGGTCGCCCACACCATGGAAGGGTTCTTCTAGAGGTACCTGAAAAGGAAATTGGGTTATAAGTGGTCTTAATGACCTGAGAGCGTGACCGCAGTGCCCAAGGGATAACTGCTTGAGGTCGGTCACACACGACCTTTTTGTGGGTAGTTTCTGTGTTAGCTCCGTACTTGTTGGGACCTTACCGCTGGAGACGGATATTCGCGGGATAAGATGAGGTGTGCATTTTTAGGGTCAACCTTTTCTAACCCCACCCCTCCTTGTGGGAAGGTAGCATCGCTGTTATGCTGGCTGTCTGAAGGAAACACCTTACTGCTGTCACACCTCTGTACAGTCGGCAGTACGAATTCGCCTTCGAACCTTGGGTTTACTGCTTTTAGTCTTACCGCTTTTCAACTGACCTGTCTGGCATGGTAGGACCTCGAGGAACGATTGTTCCAGCCAGTATAGCTCGATTGCTTCATCACGATAGGCAAGCCCGACCACCACTTCAAGGTAGTAGCAACGGTCGGGAGTTTTGACTAAAATTAGAAAAAACTGTAAATAGTTAGGACCAAAGTACTAACAAGCAATGTAAACGCATAAGGAACATATGTTCAAAGGCAATAAGAGAAGACAGGCTTCAGTTCCAGACCAAGCTTATCGATAAATTCGTCTCCAATCTGAAAAGCTTATTCACTTACACAGCTTTTCTTCGACAAGGCAAAACTGGAGTTTCCCAACTGCTTGGTCCCAATGGCCCGACCAATAACGACGGTGATGCCGCCAACCTTTTGGCTGAACAATACTCCCAGACATTCCAGCTGACCCACATCAACTATACTGACGAAAGCTTCACCTGCACCTGTACAGGACTTTCCGAAGTGGATCTGAGTGCTGACCTGGTGCTCCGTAAACTGCAGCACCTAAGAAAAGACACTTCTCCTGGTCCGGATATGGTTCATTCCGCTGTTTTGAGGGAAGCAGCTTCACCACTTAGCGTGATGTTTGCACACTCGCTAAGCAGAGGCAAACTACCGGAAATTTGGAAGCTGGCACACATCACACCAATTTATAAAGGAGGTCGACGCAGCGAAACTTTGAGCTACAGACCGACAGAACTTCTCTATATACCTTCAAAAATTATGGAGTCCCTGATATGCGATGGTATGCACAACTACTTATTATCCTTAAATTTCTTCTCACCTCAACAACATGGTTCCAGGAAGGGTCACTCTTGTATGACCAACCTGCTGACTGAGGTGGAAGATGGACAAGCATCCTAGATAGCAAGGAGAAGTTTGGCACCATTTACCTCTACTTCTCAACAGCTTTTGATAGGGTCAACCATATATGTCTTATCAAGAAGCTTGGACGATTGAGTATCAAACCACCTCTAATTGACCGGCTCACTTCATATCTAAGAAATCGACGTTTTGAAGTCAGGGTTAACTTCACATTCTCTCAGTCTGTGGAATGTTCTGATGGGGTCCCCCAGGGCTCAATACTAGGTCCTCTTCTCTTCTTGATTTACATTAACGATCTTCCTCAACAAGTTTCATCTGACTTATTGCTTTTTGCTGGTTATGTGAAACTTTGGAGAGAGATACGTGATCATAATTATATACTAGTTCTTCAGGAGGATCTGACTCGACTTCAAAGTTGGGCAGACTACAATGGACTTACCTTCAACACTTCAAAGTGCAAAGTAGTCCATCTGAGACATGTTGCAGACTATAGTTATAACTTAGGTAACTCCTCTCTAGAAGTTTCCCAAGTCGAAAAAGATTTAGGAGTGTTGGTACCCTATGCCCTGAAATCGTATGCGAACTGTGACAAAAACGCCTTTCAAGCAAACCTTGCACTGGTAACATTGAAGCGCATTTTTGGCCAGTTTGACGGTAGAACCTTCCACATAATCTTCAACAGTTTTATTCGTCCCCATTTAGAGTAAGGAAACATAGTATTTCCTCCCTCCCTCAAAAAGGATAAGGACACTCTGGAACGTATCCAACGTCGAGCCACGAAATCAGTTCGGGGACTCAAATTCAAACCTTACGAAGAGCGCCTCCAATCACTTAACCTTTACCCGTTAGAGTACAGGCGTCTTAGAGGTGATCTTCTTATGACTTACAGTATCCTTAATACTTCTGGTCATCCCCTTAAACATCTTCTTAAGCTTAGTTATAACACTAACCTAAGAGGTAACACCCAGAAATTGGAGACCCTATATAGCAGAACAGACTGCAGACACAACTTTTACTCCGTTAGAGTTGTCAAGTGCTGGAATTCGATGCCGACTGAGCTAGTCCAAGCGACCTCCCAGGAGTCCTTTAAGAGGAAACTTGACTTATTCTTAAGGACTAAGGATAACATCTTATTATGATTTACCAAATTCTTTTTTTTTCCTCTATTATCGTTCATATACCTAGGTTTTTGCCTGGAGGTATTGGTGATCCACTGCTACTAGACACGGAAGCCTGTTAAGCGAAAGCTTCTTCTATTCCGTCCTCAACCATTTGAACCATTTAGATACAATAGAAAAACAAGGTACTCTAGAGTACCGACTATAAACTATTTAGGATACCAAAAATGATACTCTAGTCGAATACTTTAACTGAAAGAAATTCAATCAAAGTATAAACAGTAGTCTTGTTACGTTAATAACGATCAAAACAATAGAATTTACTCAACGAGGAAAAATGCCACTGTCCTTTTTAAATAGCGCGCGTAAACATTCCGACCTACGTTTTCAAATATCGATGGCTGATATCAAGGTGGCGTAGTTGTTAAAGTAACAATTGATAGAAATACTGTTTCATGTGCGTTACAGACTAGCAGATCAATAGAAGCCCCATCTTAATAAAATATACCTAAAGCTGAGGGGCATACTAGTTCTGGTGTCAAGGGTTCTGGCGGGTTCTGTTACTACTGCGCTACCTAAGTTCGCTTTGTACGTAATGTACATAAAGAAAGTCATTATACAGGGTTTTCGCAGTTATAGAGATCAAACATGCCCAGAAGAGTTCAGCCCGCATCATAACATAATAGGTATGATCTGTTTGCCATCGATAATACCAACAGTTGGGCGCAATGGTTCTGGAAAATCGAATTTCTTCCAGGCTATACAATTTGTTCTTTCAGATGAATACAGTCACCTAAGTAACCAGGAAAGACAAAACCTTCTTCATGAAGGCACAGGTCCACGTGTTATTTCGGCTTACGTGGAAATGATATTTGACAACTCTGATAATCGGATTCCTGTAAGGACTTTTCCTAGCAACGTTATGTTTAGTTCGATAAAAATGAAGTCTCTTTACGGAGGATAATCGGTAGCAAAAAAGATCAGTATTTTCTCGACAAGAAAATGGTCACGTAGGTTTGATGCCCTCATTTTATTTTTCCTAATTGTAGAAAAGCTGATGTTATGAATATGTTGGAAAGCGCTGGATTTTCTCGTAGCAACCCATACTACATCGTTAAACAAGGAAAGGTCAGTTGTTTTTTCACATCTCGATTGTCTAAAACGGGTTTCTAGCTTTTATATTTGCTTCGTAAAGTGCTTAAACATATTGAACTATCCTGTTCTAAACACACTTAGAAAACGGCTACAATTCGTAGTTTTGTGTGTTATTATGTATCAGTTCAACTTGCTGTCCGTGTGGACTGCTACGGAATGAATCGAATCATACATATTTACCGGCCTTTCTAACCTGAGTCTTTGGCTTATAACTAACACGACCTGTCCGACTAACGTGTAGTCAAAAGTCTATAAAATACTAGTAGTCACAGCCTTAGCTTTCTACTACATCCTTTACTTAATTCTTACTTTGGCTCTGAACAGTTAAAATAAAAATGTAAACAAGACTTAGCTATGTACTAAAGGAAACATTTCTCTATCCTAAGTAGTTAAAGACAGTTAAACTCTTTGACATAAGTGTTCGACTTTTTACTTCATGCTAATTCGTTTATGCTTTATTTATCTTCCTTCTAATGGTACTTTACTTTTTCCGTTGAGGTCAACAAGATCCATGCAGTTCCTGTGCCAGTTTAAACGCAATAGATAATACTTTTGTTCCGTAACGCACTCTTGAATCAATTTATCGTGCAATCTTTCCTAGCCTGCTATAGACATATATTTTACATATAACTATATATACGAATTTACAACTTAAGTAAATGATTTCGTCGAGAGGAAAAGTTTCTTCGCTGAATTCTCTTTTTCTTGTTCAATTGCACTATGAGTTATTTTAATTATCTGAAGATTGCAAACATTTAAACCCATTAGTATTAAAACCCCAAGTTCTATTTTTCAGATTTTGACGTAAGTTTTGTGTTTGGTTGCATATTTATTTTTCAGATTACTCAGTTGGCTACTGCGCCTGATCACCAGAGACTGAAATTGTTGAGAGAGGTTGCGGGAACCAGAGTCTATGATGAACGTAAAGAGGAAAGCAAACAAATATTTAAAGAGTCAGGTAGACATAGAAGTTAAGCTCTTTTATTGTTTGATTTCGAAGATCTTTCAATGAAATCAGTAATTTTTACTTGTTTTGATAAGCCATATGTTAATCACTTCGTGATTCTGACAACAAGTCAAATACTTGATTAATTCAACGTAAAGTTTGGTCACCTGCACTTTCAAGTGCCATTGTAATTTTGAACCAACATTCGTTTTTATTTCCTTCATACTACTTCATTTATGTATTTCCCTTTATTCTCATTTTGCGTATTTTATTTTTGAACTTATACAGCAGCTCGCCTATGGTAGAAACCCTGTCATATCTAAACTATCTCAAGCCACCTACCCAGTGCTTATAATCGGGACGTTTCGCGAAGCCGCAATCGACTTTACTCGCTATTTTCATGGCTTCATTCAATTGCAACCAATGGTGATATATACTTTCCGGTGGAATGGTAGCTAGCCCTAACCCAGCTCAGTTTAATGCTTAGTTGCAACAGAAGCCGCGACCGATTTACTGACATCGATCCGTTTAGGAATAAGAATTTGTCGGCCACTGAAACGTAAGGTAAAATTAGCGCAAACAAGGTGGTGATCAGAGTCCAGACAGGTATTCTAAAAGGTGCGGAAGTCTTGTATACAACCGCGTCAGTGGTAGCTGACCACGATGTGATCAATCGTATGTCAAGTTTCAGATGCAGAGGTAGGGCGCCAGGTAGCACACTGGTGATGACTTTGCCGGTAGTTAGTGCTAGTCAGAAACAGGTGTAGTTTGCGCACAGTTGCAGTAGACGGTCCCCGTTATCTGACCTGTGACCAACAAGTCCCCTTTGGCCACCTAAACGACTCTTCTGTGCCTAGACGCCCGTTCTGAGCATTTAAGTCTCCGGCTAGTACTACAATATCTGTCAAACGCATTTTTATTAGGAGAACAGTTAATTGATGGTAAAACTCATTCTTAGTCGCATTCGGGCTGCAATCTGACAGAGCGTAGGCAGAGATGACGAAAAGACACCTTTTTCACACTGATTTGTTCCCATCTTGGTGGACCTTTCAACCTAACAGCAAATAACCGATTGTTAACGGGGATCCAACCAATTATTGCTGCTTCAGCTCTAGCGCTTAGTTTGACATCGACGCCAGCAAAACCAAACAAAGATGTCACATGGTCTCCGGATAAACGCACGTTAAACAAGCTTTTCGAAGCAACAGAAGTAGATCGAATTTGTAGTACTTCACTAGAGTCTTAAATGCGGGTCTCGGATAGACAACAGACGTCGATATTAAGACTTCCTAAAGACATAGCCAGCCCTATCTGTTGTCCGATCTGCATTAGTGTGCGAACGTGGAGGAAGCCAATTTGAATGGTATACCTGGTTTCAGAAAAACTGTTCCAGTATTCTTATTCGGTGGTAGCATTCAACTTTCGACTAGTCAGTGACTTGAGATCGTTTAGATATGACAGTGTTTCTACCATAGGCGAGCTGCTGTATAAGTTGAAAAATAAGAATACACAAAGTGAAAATAAAAGGGAATACATAAATGACGTAGTATGATAGAAATAAAAGCGAACGTTATCAAATGATTGTGAGCGGGATTTGTCTGCATGCGAGTTGAAGCAAGAATAATTTTTCCAGTAGTAATCATTATTTGGTTTGTGTGGGGGCTGTCATACTGCCCGGGTACCCAAACTGAAGCAGGTCGTTTTCTTAGGGGGCCACATCCGGAGCCTTTGACCTTAAGGTCTAATCCACAAGTCAGTGGAGCAATGTTAGAAGATTCAGTGAGTCCGAAAACTGCCAATTTTTTATTCAAATGTATTAGTATACAACTAACCGTATCACTATCATGGGATTACAGCGTTATTCATAGATTAACATAATCTTCAGTTATATTGCTTTTTCACTAATAGAAAGGACTAAATTAGGTCAGCTTCGAAAAAACACAACTTCAATCAATATTTAATCATTATAAGGAATTAATTTCAAACACATTCTCTTGCTTAGTTTTATATCTTATCTTTTTATTAACTATTTCGTATCAAAATTAATTACCAGTAAAGTACAAATGATTTTCTTATGATAGAAGCCAAACGAGAACAGATATCCGAACTCCTTAATAGCATCGAAGATCGATTACGAACGCTTGAAAATGAAACAAAAGAATTAAAAGAATATCAACATTGGGATAGGGACAGGCGTGCGTTAGAATTTACCATATACGATAGAGAGTTAAAAGAAACTCGAAAAAAATTGGAAGAAATACAAACTCGTCGGGAACAAAGCAGTGAAAGTACAGCTGAAATTCGGCGAGCTGCTAAAGACTGTGCAGATGCTATAGAGGTAGATGGCGTTTTATATTCCGTTTTTAATATAAACTAATGTTATTCATTTTAATTTATTCTCTAGATAAGCATGAACTAACCGATTTGTAGTTAACCAGTCAAACTTCTTTTATTTTAAAGTGTTTAGAATAGGATACTCTTAATTACCTGATGCTTCTAGTCATCGGGCAACAATCAAAGCATGAAATAATATGTATTCATGTATTGATCGACTAAAAATCAAAAAATTAGTCTTAGTGTTTGTTTCAAATTATTTACATGCATCGATAGGTTCTTCACTAAGTAGATTGTCTCAGACTATACATTAAATTCTAATGAGGAAATGGGATTACTTCAGTGTGATTATGAATATAACGAAATAATTGGGGTATGTGCTAGATTCGATGTGTTATAACACCTGTTTCTGCACCATACTCAGTCGGGTTAAAATCTCCCAGTAGGCATATTTAGAATATCTATGGACATTAATTTTGAACCGAAAGAAAGAAAATATATCAGAGGTGAGTTTCTGGTAAGGAATTCATTTTCAGTCTTACATTGTGGACTGAGTTTACCTAGATAAATGTTGAAAAGCAGGGATGATCGTATATTTGTGGTTTGACTGACACAAAAACGAGCTTGAAAAAGTCCTATTTCTTCAGATATTAACAACTCTGGTCTTACCTATACCCCATGCTCTGCAACTCCTGTTGCACCAGATAATAGTGGGAGTGGACTTATTCCACACATGTTGCTGGATGACTCCATGTCTAACTTAATAATGAGTTCTAACTCACGAACAGATGGTATCGATCTTATTAAGAGCGAATTAGCCTCTGTCTTTAAGCAATTAAGTGGAGTCACTTGCGGGCTCTTTATTAAAGCATGATGATCTTAAATTTGAACTAAACACACTGTCACCCCTTCGACTACTGTTGTCCAAGGATATAGTTACTTCTGAATTCGAAGCCAGGATCAAAGTAGAATCCGCTATTGACTTGATAGCTAGTGAAGTCACCAAGCGAATAATCTCTCGAAATAATGTGGTTATATATAATATACCTGACAAAGTTGCCATTAAAACTGTAAGAAACTCGATACTAAAGGCAGTTAATCTCCAGGACAATCCATGCCAATGTATCCGACTTAACAAAAAGCATCAAAAATACCCGTGCCCTATCGTGTTTAGATTTGATTCCCATTTATTAGCGGAACGTTTGAAAGAATCTGAACAGCTAGTCTGTGCGCATACGAAGTTTAAAAACGCTCGTATAGTCTCAGACAAAACCA